>NW_017963645.1:160-162441 GCF_001661415.1 Suhomyces tanzawaensis NRRL Y-17324
TCGAGGTTCCAGTTCCAACTGCCACTACCACTAAAGGTTGGACTGGTACTTTCACTACCACTGTTACTAGAACTGGAACTGATGGAACCAACACTATGGTAATTGAAACTCCAGCTCCAAAATCTAGCATTACCGTTACTTCTCCATGGACTGGTAGCTTCACTACATTTACTACCGCCACTGGCACGGATGGTGTAGAAACTTTGATCATCGAAGTGCCGGTTTCAATCAGCATTCAAACCTCTTCCGTCACCTTGACACCAAGCAGTTCTAGAAGACTTCCTTGGAATTCCAGTTCCATAGAACGTTCTAGTGGTATTGATACTACTTCCTCATCTTCTTCGGTTCTTTTGACTACTATTTTGTCATCTTCCCCTTCGGTTGAATCTTCAAGTTTCATTTCAAATTCAATTATTCCTTCTTCATCTTTGATTCCATCCGCAACCCATTCTCAAGAGACGTCTAATTCTGCTATCCGTCCCTCGAGATCTGGTGGAGACCATGGAATTCCAGTTAGTACTGTTGACTCGACTACCGTTACATTGCCAAACTCAAGCAATGCTTCCACTGATTCTAGTGTAACCGTTACACTGGTTACTTCAAACTCTAGTCCAGAACAAAATGGCAACACAGTAACCACTATGGTATCCAGTAACAGTCACCCAGCTGTTTCTGCATCAGTATACATACCTTCGATTTCCAGTTATGAGGGTTGGGCATCGAGACCTCAAGCTTCTAAGCTCTTATTAGCATTGCTTCCATTATTTGCATTCTAATTCTGCTCAAATGCAGCTCCAGCATTTTATATTCATTATTTCGGTATCTTAAAATTCAATTGATAGATTAAAGATTTTCAAAAAGAACTGTAAATCTCGCTGTTTGGTTTTTCCCATAGCCTGAGTAAATTAAAATCCCCTTTTTATTGGGAAGGTAGAAACTGATTGTTTCCAGAGTATTTAGCTGGAAAGTTTTAAATAGTGGTAGTAATAGACATTCAATGATGACAAAATCAGTGACATTGCTGGAATGATTCCAGGCTGAATTCTTAGTGAACATTGGAACTGGAGTCTTAATAATCATTGGGTGGTAACAACACTGGTTGTAATATTGATAGTTGTGTCATAATCTGTCAAAGCCATAGTAAAAGCAGTTTTAATAGTTTGGTTCTTAATACGGGAAAAAGTTAAGGATATGTGGGGAACTCAAACATCTCAGTGTGAAACAGTTACGTCCAGATTACGATCGGAGCTTTCATGAAATTCCTAAAACTTGGCAAATAGTATTTTTAGCAGTAATCAACAAAGTGGGTCTTCATAGTAGAACACTTGGCTTAGTTATCAGAATAAGAATAAAGGAACAGACTGGTAGGAATATTGCTTTAAATTGTGGGACCAGTGGGGAAGCTAGTAGGTTCGAAATTGAATTCCAATTAATTACCTCGACACCGTCCCAGCGGTTATTTCATTGGTTAAATCGGCATAAAGGAATCACAGGCAATATGAAATTGTTTGGTGACTTGACGAGAAACAGAAGTGTGACCATTACTTTCACATGTATTATGTAAAGATTCAAAAAAGAACTCTGTTGTAAATTCAACTTGAACCACACTCAAATTTCCATTAAGTTTACAAGTATTATACCTCAAGCGTCACGGTAGTGGAAGTTAGATTGCCCTGACTTTAAAAGAAACTTATCAAAAACTGGGGTAAAGCTCCTGGCTCCATCTAAATCAGTTTTGATTTCGGATATTCTGGTATCAACAAAAAATAGAATCGGTATAGTTTCAAAAGTGCATCCACCACCAACAACAGGCATTTTCGCAATTTGTCATTAAATTGAATATTAGACCGTACTCTCTGTTTATCAAAGTTCATTCTGCAAATGATTTTCCGGTTGGCTTAATCGAAGATAGTAGGCAATGACGAGTTTGAATGATTGAGCATTGTACAAGTGAAAGTGTCTCCAGGAATAAGTCTGAACTCTTGAATTCGGTCTTGTCTCTCGAAAATTTCTTAATACAAAATCCTAACTCGTGGAAGAATTTACAACCAATCTATCCGTTCCTTCTCTCCTTACCAAATAAGTTTCAGCTCCAAACCAACACAAGGATCATCTGGCCGATGAATTTGTACGGCAGAAAAGGTATTTCTGAGTTAATCAAAATTCGAGGGTGTTGAACCGTTCCACTATCTGAACAGCAAATTATCCATATCTAGAGTGAAACATAACTTAACAGAATTATCCCATTTATTGTTGAAAGATTAGATATTCTACGTCAACTCCAGTATTATTGGATTTGGCAAGCTAAAGTTCATAAACAAGAAGCCAAGCATCATCTGTGCTCTTTCAAACTGACAATAGTGCAAGAAATATGGGAGAAATTGGAAATTTGCAAAATTATCACCAACAGACCATACTTAATACCACTGGTGTTTCGAACCATGCTAGGTGCAGGAAACACTGTAACATTCCGATTCTAGATCTGTGGGCTGCGTAAAATTAAGCATCAGACGGGCTAAGCCTTGGGCCGTAAAAAAATGGGTCTGGGGAAGACAGTACCTTCCTGATTAGTCGACCGTTACTCACTCAAAATCCGAAATGAGTAACAAGAAAGACCCACACGTCCATGCTGTGGGGCGGAGAACTGTTAGCTCAATACTTTGGATAACCAAGCCTGGGGAAATCAATTCCTATAGTTGGCACCACCAGGCGGAACCGATACAGGTAAGTGCTACGAGAGATTACGGATCACTTCACTTCAGCAGCTAAGATTAGGCAGTGAAGTTGGCCAGAATTGGCCCCCGACTGAGAAATTAGGAGTTAAAAGGTGTAATTAGAATCAAACACACTTAGCACCCACCAAGTGGAAATAAACTGAAAGTAGGACCCAGCTTCTAGTGGCATCCAAGGTGGGGTTGGAAATTGGTCGATACTTCCCTTCATCAACAGCAATTACCTGACACAATTGTCCTTGGAGGTGGTGTAAATCGGGGCTCCGAGGACGAGCCGATGGTGGGAGACCGGGTCGTGGTGGGGTACGTATGCATTAAAACCCTTGCCTCCATCCCCCTCCCCCAGAATCAGAGGCTGCGCAGCGCTTGCGAAAACGAAAAATGCCCAGCCTTGCACGGGTTAGCAAAAGGCCCGTACATCCAAATGGAAGTACAACCAGAGTAGCGGGTGGTAGCTTGTGGGGTACATGGTACTTCGTGGGGTACATGGTACTTCGTGGGGTACACTGTAAGCTAGGGGTAAACTATCCGAGATCCACACGCTGCTTAACACCGGTAGGTAGCGGACCGATACCTGGCCCGTTCCGTAGGATCGCCAGAAAGTTCGTGGCCCACCGTCGTGTGACCTGAACCAGGCAATTCGTGTCGGGGTGCGGGGCACTGTGCGGGCTGTCAGGCAGGGCGTAGGAGCCAGGCAGTGCCAGTACAGAGACCAGCAGCGGGCCAGATCTTTACCCCAGCGCCCCTAGATGGCCTCGTTATCAGCGGCATATACGGGCCTGCGGGTCCGCCTCAAACAGGGCCTGATAGATGCTGCTGAACGGGGGTTCTTATCGTTGCCAGTTTCTATTGTGGGCTAAAGTGCCGTTCCGCGAATTGCTTTTTTTTCTGCCAAACAAGATCCGCAGGTTTAGGTTTTTTTTGCAATGCAGACTCAAAGTGGGGCTAGCTGGCGGCCGACACCAGGACACGAGGGGATGAGGGCAGGTAGTAGCCACCACTGCAATCATGCTGGGCACACCCTTGCCGCCAGGGTAGTCTCCAGAACGCGCTGCTGGCCGGTCCGCTGCCGCTGCGGCACAGATAACGGTGTCTTGGCTGCCGCCGTGCGGATGCCATCGCCGGGAGAAAATGTCGCCAGGCCCGCCCACGCATGCAGGCCCCCTCCATCTGGCCCGAGATGGCAAAAGAAATGGCTGCAGCCAGTGCATATATAACCAAGCCCATCCTGGAGATTTAAACTTCAGACTCCACTTTGCCTACCAGTGTCTTGTTTGACGCAACGCATGCACTACAAACATAAAGACTACCTTCCCACCGTACACTAGTCTGCTAGTCTACTAGTCTACTCCTCTCCTCCTCCTCCTCCTCCACTCGCCAATGGAAGCCCCAAGAAAAGACCAGGACATCGTCGAGAAAGACCTCGGGGTCTCCCTCGAAAAAGAGGTGTCCACCGATGCCCAATCAGACTCCTCCCGCTCCTACATGCTGAAAATCAAATCCAGATTTCCCTGGTACAAACTCGCTATCAGCATTTTTGTCGGTGCATTCTTCACTGCCTGGTGGCTCTCCATCTTGATCCAGGACAGAACCAGACCTAAATGGTTGATTCCAACCGTTTTCTACTGGATGCTCATGATCAGGCTCATCACCCTCCACACGCGTATCTTGCCGTGGGTGTTCTCGAAGTGCCAATACGTGTGGTACTTCGTGACTGAACGTCTCTACAAGCTCATGCCCCAGAGATACCAGAGATTGCTTGTTGGTGCCACTGTCACCGTGGCTGTGATGTTGGTGGGAGGTTTTGTTCCCACCGAAACTGAATTTTCCAAAAGACAGGACCGTGCGGTGTCGTTTTTCGGTATAGTCGTGGCCATCGCAGGCTTGTACCTTACCTCCAACAACAGATCCAAGATCAACTGGAACACCGTCATTGGTGGCATGTTGATGCAATTCATTGTAGCGTTGTTCGTGCTTAGAACCTCGGCCGGTTACGATATTTTCAATTTCATTTCCGTTTTGGCCAGAGAACTTTTGGGTTTCGCCAAGGAAGGTGTGGCCTTCTTGACCAACCACGACGTCGCCAACATGGGTATGTTCTTCTTCGCCGTGTTGCCCTCGGTCGCCTTCTTCGTGGCCTTCGTGCACATCTGGTACTACTTCGGAGTTATCCAATGGGCCATTGGTAAGTTTGCTTACTTCTTCTTCTGGTCTTTGAAGGTTTCTGGTGCTGAATCTGTGGCTGCTGCTGCATCGCCTTTCATTGGTATCGGTGAGTCTGCCGTGTTGATTAAGGACTTGATGCCCTTGTTGACCAAAGCCGAGTTGCACCAGGTCATGACTTCTGGATTTTCCACCATTTCTGGTGCTGTGTTGGTTGGTTACATCGGCTTGGGTCTTAACGCAGAGGCCTTGGTCACCTCCTGTGTCATGTCCATTCCTGCCAGTTTGGCCGTATCTAAGTTGAGATACCCAGAAACTGAAGAGCCAGTGACTGCCGGAAAATTCCAGATCCAGAAGTCACACGACGAAAACGACCCCGACAAGCCCCAGAACGTGTTGCAAGCGTTCTCCCAGGGTGCCACTCTTGGTATCAGAATCGCTGGTACCATGTTGGCCCAGTGTTTGTGTATTATTGCCTTGGTGTACTTGTTCAACGGTATCTTGACCTGGTTCGGTAACTTCTGGGGCATCAACCACTTCAGTTTGGAGTTGATCTTGTCCTACATCATCTACCCAATTTCTTTCCTCTTGGGTACCCCAAGAAACGAAGTTTACCTCGTCTCCAAGTTGCTTGCTACCAAGTTCATCCAAAACGAATACGTTTCCTACACCATGATGATGACCCAATCCCCATACAAGGACATGTCCAAGAGAGGTATCTTGATTGCCACTTACGCCATGTGTGGTTTCTCCAACTTGGGTTCCATGGGTATCACCTTGGGTGTCCTTAATACCTTGACCCAAGGATCCAGATCTGCTGATGTTGCCAGTACCATTTTCTCTGCCTTGATCAGTGGTGGTATCAGTACCTCCATTTCTGCCGCCATTGCCGGTATGCTTATCCACGACTTGGGTGGCTACAACTTGGGCCCAGCCAACAACGCATAAATAGTGATAATGACCGAATTGTGCAAGTAGATAATAATTGATAATGACTGAAAATGTGCAGTAGAGCAAGATATTTGCAATAGAGGAATCGCTAATCACTGATAGATGGTGATAAAGCCAATTGGACTACAGTATGGATTCTTGTAGCTGAACGATACAAAACTGACGATTGTAGCATGAAAGCTTTTTAATGATAACGACTGAATTACTGGCTACAACCTGGGGGACACAACAAGGACTTCCGTAGAAGAAGAAGTTGAAGTAATAATAATTGATAATGACTGACTGTTCAGTTCTTAGTAGTCGTACACGTAATAACTGATAACAACTCACAATTATAGAAAGTAGAAACAATAATTATTGACGACTGATATTTATAGCGTTAGAGTCAAATAATTGATAACGGTGACATTTGAAGCAAGTAGACATAATAATTGATTACTCTCACAAAACAACTGCTACATAAAAATATCTGACCAGCCGCTACTGTGCAGCTACTGTCTAAATTACCAAACTGACTCGGCCTGCGGCTAGTGGCACATTGGCGAGACTAATTTATTAGCGCAGGGTGCTCAGAGTGATACTCGTCGAGTATTCCAATTCATTTTGCAATCACCACCATAAACCTCGTTCTGGCGGGGCCTGCGGAGTCTGGGGGCGCTGGCGAGGATGGTTTGGAGCCGTGCTGGAAAGGGTCACTGATGGTGGTGGTGTTGGGCGGCCCAGCGCCTTATCTTAGTCTGCTGATTCAATAGGTTGGGGTGCCAATCGGTGACGATAAGGCGTAGCAAAATTGTCGAAGATATTTTTTGGCTGCAGCCGTCTGGTGCCAAGACCATGTCGGGGAAAGCAAGAAGGGAATTTCCTGTCCATGCACGGCTCCATGTCATGCCGACTTGTAGGTGCACGCACCAGCGGGGGACTCCTGCAGGGAGGGGACAGACACTGGAGGAGGGCATCTGTCTTCCGTCACTGCTCTGGCAGAAAATAGCATCCTCTAGCAGCCGCTAATATCTCCCTGGCAGCCATTGGTGCGCCCCTAGCAGCCTCCGGGGTGCACTACTTTCTCCAGCCACCACCCAGAGCCGTTTCCAGCCGTTTCCAGCCTCCTTTCCCGGACTCCCGCACTTCCCCGTTTAACGGTGTCTGTCAGACGCGCGCTCATCGCCATCCCGACATCTGAGAAACGGCCCCCACCAAATCCTCCCCGACACCATGCCCACCATACCGCCGGTGCTACTTCCACTCATCAATTCCAGCCATCCCGAGGTGCTCGTGTTCAATGTCAACGACATCAGGACGTTGCGGGAGCACGGAGTGTTGGGAGTGCTCATCGGCACTTTGGCCCAGTATCCCCAGCAGAACTTCTATCTATCAGTACCATTGAGACTCCAGATTTGGGAGGTGCTCTGGTTGCTCGATCGGGGGTTGGCCCGTTTGGTCGACTACGTCAAGTACAGACAGTTTCTGAGTCGGACAGGTCAGAGGCACGAGGTTCTTCTTAAGGACGGGGGGTTTGTGGAGTCCGAGCAGGCGAACTTTGTGATGATCCCAAATGATGGGGAGGGAGACGGTAATGGGAGGATAGGTGGAAGCGAAGAAGGTGGAAGAGAAGAAGGTGGAAGAGAAGAAAGTGACAAAAGGGTTCTTCCAGAAGACATTACAGTTTCTTCGGCAGATGCCGACAGCACAGTACGAGAACACGCCGACAGTGCACTTTCTCCAGAAGCTGATACGGTTCCAGGAGTCGCCGACAATACAGTTTCGCCAGAAGATACACTTTCCCAAGATGCACTTTCCCAAGATGCACTTTCCCCACAGAATACACCTTCCCACGATACACTCTCGTCTACCAATTCCCTTTCCCCCTTCGAGGTGTCCTCCCACGACTACCTCAACCGCCTCCCAGTCACCCCCGCCTTCGTGTCAAATTACCTCTCCTTCAAGTTCCTCAAAGAAATGGGCTACTTCATCAGTCCAGGCTTGAAGTTTGGAGGCGATTTGGTGATCTACCCTGGCGACCCGTTAAAGTTCCATTCGTACTCCATCGTCAAGTTCGGCCACATCAACGTCAATGATTTGGTGGTAGGAGGAAGATTGGCCACGGGAGTCAAGAAAAACTATGTGATAATGGACGATATGGAACAGCCAGAAGCTACGGAGAGTGAAATATTTAGTGAACCCAAGAAGCTCGCTTTCTCGGTGGAATGGGCTGGTTTTGGCTAAGTGTATTGTGCATTAGTGGGCTTACTAGTGGTTGATTATAGCATCAAAAGGCCTGGATCAGCCTTTGAACAATTTATTCATTTTAGGTGGATGTATTCATTAATTGGTCCTAAGGGTATTCGTTTTGTGGTGATTGTCTTTATTTCATTTTGGGTGAATTTGTTAGCATTAATAGGTCGGGGTCGGCAATTATGCGTGGGAAATATATTGGGTGTATTTATTCATTAATGTCTGCGGAGAATACTTTCTGTGATGGGAGCAGTTTTCTCGTAAAATAGCCCTAGTTCTTCCAGATGTATCTGTATTTTAAGCTTGTTCTCAGATGGAATATTTAACAGAAGTATTGGAGAATCTAGTGATTTATTCCTATAGAATATTATAATTGATGAAATAATAGTCTCATTCGTTCGATCCAATCGGCGACAAATTCTTTTGACTTCAAACTAATATCTACGTATCATAAAGTGTTGGGTCCAGCACATTCTTGTATGCCCTAATACTGGAAGGTAAAGTTTATTCATTAAAATGGACCAGAAAGTCATTAAGTCCAATTGGTAGATTGCTTCTTCATCAGTGGAATCGGTATTGACAATAGTCTTTCCATTACGCATAACTAGCTATAACCCAGCAGTCCAGTTGGTTCTGACGAAATCAATCATGACCAGTTAGCTCATCGAGATCGTCTCTAACTTCAAACTTTATCCTACCCTCTGCCAGTTATAAGAATACAATCCAGAACGTTTAGTCTGAACTGCTACAGAAACCAGAGGATCAATAATATCTATTTGTTAATTATCTAATAGTTTATGTGCATCTGAGTCCTTGTCTAGATATACAATTCAGGGTTTCTTAGCTAACGAGCTTAATAGTAAATACCCAACTAGCTATTTTGAGCACAATTTTCATGAATATATTTATCAACGACTCTTATCACCGAATAACTTGATTGAATCGGGCGATTTGATAGCTTACAAGCTGTATAGACAATTATGTGATTTCACTGAGGATTCTGGTACTAGAGGCGAATACTATTAAATCCTATATATATTTCAAGTTAGAAATTTATCACCTATATCATAGCTATTTCGATAATCGAACCAGTTGCTTTGACAGAATGAATCTGGCAACAACAACATAATCGACTATTCAGTGCATCTGGCAATTTCCAATCAATTCCAGTGCAATTCTGACTATTTCATTATTCTTTTCTTACGCTTAGGCTTCCAGGATATCTCATTCACAGTCGCATACCTGGCTTAAACTCGCTAGCAAGCTCATACAACTATGCCTTCAAAAACATCGGCCTGTTGCTCTTCCGCAATATACTCCAAGGTTCTTTGGAAGTACTCTCTACTGAATCTGAACAATCTTGCTTCTTGGTTGTTTTCGTCCTCTTCATTAAAGGCCCTAGCAGGATCTTCCTCATCATTCAAATTATCAATGTTAGTCCTGATAAGATCAATCAAGCCATTGATGTATTTGGCATCAATAACGGTATTTCCTTCATCATCAGCGACGTTGAAAATCAAACACCTGTTGAGAATTTCAATGAATAACTTCAATGACAAATATGGATCCATACATGAATCTGCGACTCTCAATGCCTTCTGTAAACATTCCAAAATCCGTTTGAAGTCGTCGTCCACATTCTCTCTACTATTATTGTCTTGCTCATCTGGCAAATAAGCACACCACCACCACAAATGAGCACAGAAGTAGACTGCACGACATTGATCTTGTTTCTTCAATAACTTGGATCCATACAAGGTAAGTTTGGTAATTAAATTCTCATAGTTCTCCTTGTTGAAATTTCTCAACGTGTACAACTTGTCTGCGATCAGTAAGATTGATTGGTATGGAACCGAAGCCTCTCCTAAAGAATCGTGAGGGTTTATTTGACGATTATTGTGAGATGGGTTCAAAATCAAATTCTCTTCATAAACAACGAAACATTGATTGAATAACTCATAACTCAAGGATTGCTGGCTCAATTGATCAGCTGCTGATGCTGCATTCAAATAGATTTTCAATATCAATTCTGAATGATATTCTTGATGGTAATGGTACAACTCGTCGATAATAACTGATAAGTTCTTGAAATTAGATGTGATCAACAACTCCTGGTGAGTTATGTCTTTTCCTTGCTTTTTCAATTCAGCAACATAGTAACCGATCAATCTCAACTTGTTCAAAATCTTCATGATAAGTGCTGGATAAGTGTAGATAATATTCTTGAATTCTTTGTTCAAATATTTCTTCCTTACATACATCAAGTTGGAAATGTTTTTGAAAGGATCCGTTGGGGTTTCAATCAAGTGGATAACCTTACATATCTTTTCTTGGTTACTTAAAAACTCTTGTGTGACAATCCCTTCCCCGTTGTTGACTTTATATGTTTTCGTAATCCCCAAATTCTTCGCTGTATCCAATTTTTCAGTTGGGTCTTTAATCAACACCAATAGGTACTTGAATATTCCATCAATATCTTCGGTGGTGGAAAACTGCTCATTTTTATCCGACAATAGCTTGTTGATAATTTCCAACGAAAGTTGTTTTTGATATTGGACACTCGTCAACTTGTGATAAAACTCAAAAAAGAATGGAAGTTTGAACAATGTCTTGATAGATTGGAAGTGTTGGATTGGTGCAACCAATAAGCGGAACCATAAATCTTGCTCTTCTGATCCAGATTCTTTTGTTGCTAACTTTTCAGTGGCAAATTGATAGATGGTGTCCAAATTTTGATAATTATCAGGGTAGTAAGTTAAAGACAAGGTGATAAACGATTGTAGGAATATGGAATGTTCATCTATTGGAAGTTCGGAGTCCATCTCATGGAGCTTGACGTAAAAGTCCCAAAAAATTGGAAATAAATCAACTTGAGGTTTATTTTCAAGAGAAAGCTTGCCCACCATTTCTGCCTCATTGTTATGATAATTAACAAATCTTTCAATAAGAGTGGCCACCAACTCGCTTTTCTTGAGGAGAGGATGGAGGTTGATGAACACGTCATTCAATAAGAACGGCAAGGTAGCAAAGTGGAAATCATCCGGGAAAATCTGGATCAACACATCAATCAAATAGCTTTGGGCCAAGTGGTCACGACACTGGATGATTTGCTCAGTGATGGTTGGTAGAATATTTTCCGCGTAGTAATTGATGCTAGAGTACGATTCGCCTCCCTGGTAATCGTCGATGATTTGTGAAAGACGAACGAGGTTGGAGCCTACTAAAATCTTCAATTCCTTTCTTTCCTTGTACCTTAACTCCCGCTCGGATGAATGGCCCTGGTGCTGGAGGCGCACCCATAACTTGGTCATTTCTATGAAGTTGGACACCAAGAAATGCACGGTTTCGTTGAAGTCTTCCTCGTTGTCCAAAGGCAATAAGTCCTTGATTCTCTGCGACAAGTAGTACCTCAAAAACAAGCCTCTGATGGGGTGCTGGACGCCTCGACACATCTCGATCATGTCCTTCATTATTTCCTTGGTTGGTGCTCCAGGAGTGGCCATGTAGGTGGTTCCAACCATGATCATCATGTAGAGCCTGGGAATGATATTTCCGGAATATTGCACCAACTCATACAAGTCAGCCAAGTAGGGAGTGTCTTTCTTTTTCTTCTTCTGGGTAGTTTGCGCCAAGTGGTTCAGCAACACTTCCAACGAGTCGAACACCATCATGTATATCTCGTAGTACTGCTTGGGGGAGAGTTTGTTAATTCGCAACTCATTGAGGAAGTTCAGGCAGTGCTTGAGAGCCTGAAGGAGGTTGTTGTCGTTGAGGTTCTGCTTCATGAGACCTGACTGCTGGTTGATGGTGTTGATGGAGGACTGGAGGGACATGGCTGGCAATTGGGTTTCTGGTGGACGAATAAGTACGAAGTGGTAGTTCAAGCAGTAAGCTCAGTTCTGATATGATAAAGGATGTCGGCTGTAGAGGGAACTGGTAGCAGCTGTATTTCTACTGTCAGTATCCAACAACAACTAAATTTCCAGATTGTGGCAGTAAACTAATGGGGAGCTAGCGAGGTCTAGTCGTGTCCTCTCTGTGATTCCTTACCTAGACTATCGAGGTGAAGATGTTGTCAAACTGAATAATTACCGATTATGACAAGTAACTGGATTTTTCAAGCGTAAATCAACGTGAAATCCAAAAAAGCAAGACAATTCAGCGCAATCGGGCTGATTCTCGATATTTCGAAGCTAAAACAAGTGTGATTCGATCAGATTCCCAGCAGTAATAACTCCTACTGATACGCCAATTGGAATAGTGGATTCGGCTAACAAGAAGTGCAGATTGGGGCAACGAAAAGGCAGAGGGTCTAGCTGGAGGGTTTGAATTGATGCACAGAGGGAAGGGCCAATTGGTAGCCAGTACGGTTGGGAGGAGGTAGTTCGTAAAGCCAGACAGGGGTTGGTGATCGCTGGCTGGTGGCGTCGCGTGATCTTGGTCGCGTGACCTACACTTACTATTTGTTAGAATTTAGATTCTGTGTGCAGGTGTACTTTTGCTCTTTGAGAAGAAGACTATTATATGTAAATATTTATTTAATAATATTGTAACACACAATCTAATACTATTCGGCACACCCATTAATCTCTGGGATTTACTGCTTAATTTATACTAATTTTAATCTCTTTCATCGGATCCGTACGGGAGTATTTTCACCCGTTCTTTCCGTCTCTGTTTTCAGTTGAGCGATTACTTTCGTTCTTTTTGGTAATTGCCCANCAGCTGGATTCGTTCATTCTGTCTTGGCCTGTTTCATCTTAAGCTTTTGCCGTATGAATGACAATGGTTGTTGTCCTGTTAACATCATGATGTAAGCTCGTCTTATTTTCAACTTTGCTANAGCGGAATTTTATGTCGTATTTCATCAATGTCGCGTTTCTCATAATGTCGTTAGAATTATGATGTCGCGCCATAATGTCGCTTAGGACGTATGTTCCAACACTATTATCCATTTCGTTACAAAGTACTGTAGTGTGGATGTTCCGATCCCAACAACACGTTTCATCGGGAGATTGGTCTTCGAAGGCTAGGGCAGTAAAACTATGTTCTTCTTCTATTATCCTATTTAGCAATCGTCGTCCTCATCCATGCTTCGATACGTACCAAATGGAGGATAATACCATTGAGAGAGTTTTAGATACGAGTAGTTCGAACTAATAGTGAGTAGTCCTAATCGAGAGTAGTCCTAATTTAAGTATCCCTAATCGAGATAAGTAGAAAACGAGAATAATCCAAATCGAGAGTAACTCAAATCGAGAGTAATTCAAATCGAGAGTAATGCAATTTTATCGAGAGTGATTGATCTGATTCGGACGATGCGTTGCTCAGCCTTCATACAGCTGTAAAGTCTTCTGATGGCCCCTAGTATGTATGTATTAAATACTATCTAAAGAATTTCCATAGTCTACACTGTAGAAACCATACACATATTCATCGTCACAATTTCAAATAAGGTATCAAACTAAGAGTCGAATGCTTCGCACTAACCGCTCATCAATAGCCTAAGTGACCTGCTGGAAGTTCTCCACAGTTCGGTTAGGGACTCTTCAGTGTGGTGTGAAACGATAACAATTTTAAAATTTACCGCTACATTTCTACAAAACTAGATAATTTCTTCTTTGAAAGTTGTGGAGTAAATTAGCAGAATGGCTGACTACTCTGTATTTATCGTAGATTACTGCTAATTGACACAACAAAAAGAAGTAACTAACCAATGCTGATATCATACCTAATAATCTAAAACAAATAGCATACTGTGAGCTTAAAAATCGCCTAACCGTTGCAAAGCTCTACACCATTACGTCATGCTCTGGGACTATTACCAATAAAGTAGATATTTGCAAGCTTATGGCATCCAAACCCAACTACAGAGAACACAAAGGTAAAGAGTGATAGCTTAGTATTCCAACTCGTGATGATAAATTAATTTATAGATTTGTTCATGAAAGTTCTCATCTTTTATCGTCCCTCAAGTCAGCACTCACTTATGATTATTCATAATATATTCTGCCATTGTAGTCGAATTTTATGGCCCTATATAAACCATTAAAAAAATCGTGAAAAGGAAACACCGAGTATATAGGTTCCGTAATAGTAAGTGTTTAACGGATAAAATTATTGGACAAAGGGACATGAGTTGAATTCTGTTGGCACAGTGAATTGATGTCGACAGAAGTATGAAAAGCCTAAAATTTTGGAGAAAAAACGGCTAGTTGGGATGTTTACAAACTATTTAAGAACGGATACAGTACTACGAGTTGCTTTGCACGAAACATGTCTAAATTTGCAACAAAAAATGACATGTATTGACCATATTTTGTTAAATCGGGGTTAAATAAGTCCCTTGCATCTGGCTTCCGCCGTTTCTCGGGGAACTGCCTCTATGCTCGTGCAGGTAGTATCATCATTATTACCTTTAGTGAATGATATATTTGCATTACAAAAAGTAATTGTTTTACAAGGTTATTAATTCTCAGAGACGGTAAATTTCTAAGGGAGATGATCAATTAATGTATAGCAGGGGACTAAGTTCCTTTAGCTCATTATTATTTAACTCATAAATTCTGTAAAATGATGGCTTTCCTCGACCGCTGTCAGAAAGTCAAGCAGGCGACCAAAGACTCTATACTTGACTACCTGGCTTTTCCTAGCGGTACCAAATACTGCATACATTAAGATACCTTGAAGGTGACTAAACTGCACCGCAACTAAAGTCTCAAGCAGGTTTTCGGAAGCCTGGGGCATGGTTATGTAATCAGTGGCCATTTACTTGCCGTCGTGGGAACCAAGGAGGTTACAGTCTACAGCAGGCTACGGCCTGAAGCAGTTTGAAGCCCTTCAACACAGATAAAGGCTCCTGAAGGTGAATAAAGTCAGTAGGCGATTACCTAATCACCACGTGACCACTATTAACGTCGTGAAAGTCCAATGCAGTTAATGTCCCTAGACGCAAGTGAAAGTTCGTTAACGGTCCTGACGCAGGTGAAGGACCTCGGTACGCTGGTTACACGCTACCACGTGATTGGGTTCACGTGACTGACATTGCTATACATGTATTAGAAATTAGGGATAATACACTGCCCAATCAATGGACACG
Organism: Suhomyces tanzawaensis NRRL Y-17324; assembly: GCF_001661415.1. Taxonomy (NCBI): domain Eukaryota; kingdom Fungi; phylum Ascomycota; class Pichiomycetes; order Serinales; family Debaryomycetaceae; genus Suhomyces; species Suhomyces tanzawaensis. The sequence continues at coordinate 15,338 of NW_017963645.1, forward strand.
GACGCTGTACAGCCAGTGTGTCAACGTTATGCTATTTGATCAGCTGATTAAGCTGGAGACCGAAATCTTGGTTTTGCCGGCAGGCGTCGTCTTGTCCATCTCGTGGTCCTCGTCATGATCCCTGGTCCTCTTGTGGGGAAGCTCATCGTCCTTCACGTGGCTGGGGTTGAGCACAGACGTGTTGGACGAAACCGAAAAACGGCTGGATGGCGTGATGCACGGCGAGTTGAACGACGAGTTCTGGGAGATGTTTCTCTTGTGTGAAGCAGCAGATGCGTCCTTAAGAAAACTAGGAAACAAATCAGGAGCGATCGACGAGGAACGGCGCGACGATGGGTTGGTGGAGTTGAGGGCGGAAAACTCGAAGGAAATCAGATTGTTGCGCGAGGCGGTGGTACTGAGGAGGAGGGGCGAGCCGTGGTAGGAGGGCGAATGGCTGCCGTGCGCTAGCGAGGAGTGCGAATGTTGTAGGGAGGCGGACTGGGAGGAGATGATGGAGGAAAGGTTGGGGTGGGAGGAGGTAAGCAAGCCGTGGTGCGAGGCGTGGTAGACGGTGGGGGTGGTGGTGGAGTGGCGACGGGAAATGGGGTCGTCGAGGAGGCGGCGTTTGTTGGACGAGGTGATGGGGGGGAGGGCTAGCGAGGGGGTGTAGGGAGGGTTGGAGAAGTCGAAGCTTGCGGAGCGAGAGTCCGGGGGGAGAGTGTTGGGGATGGATGGTGGGAGGGAGGGAAGTGGGTCAGGTTTGCCGAACATGGAGGTGTTGAAGGAGATACCACCACCGCTGCTTGCACCAGCGTCTGCGGTGGTAGCGTTGGTGGTAGCGTTGGTGGTAGCGTTGGTGGCGGCGGTCGCTCCAGTCGCGGCAGTAGTAGTAGCCTCGGTACCAGTCTCGGTGGCGCTGGCGGCAGTCGCAGCCTGAGCCTTGGTCTCGGTTGAGCCGGGAGCATTAGCAGTCGCGGGGGCATTGGCAGTCGCGGGAGCATTAGCGGACGCAGTCACGGCAGTCGCACCACTCGCGGTAGCAGCCGCACCACTCGCAGTAGCAGTGACATTTCCGGTACCACCACTGGCGGAGCTCGTGGTACTGTCTCCAGGGGTCTGGGACGCCCGTCTCCGACGATTAGCACCCCCATTCCACCAGTTCTTGATGGCATTGTCGGACCTCCCGTTCATGTGGCGGGAAATCTCTGCCCATTTCTTGCCATACTTCGCCACCAACGACTCGATCAACTCGCCTTCCTCCACCAGAATGGGTGCGCGATTCAACGACGGCTTGAGGTTCTGGTGGAACCGCTCGCGGCACTGCTTGGGAGTGCGGGTGGCCAACGAGTTGGAAATGCGCACCCAGTTAGTGGGCCCGAACACCGCGATCAAGTCCAAGAGCTTCTTGTCTTCCAACGGCGACCACGGCCCGCGGCGCGAGCCTGTCTTGGTGCTGGGGGGCGTGGGGCCAGTCTGGTGGAGGAGATGGTCGCTGGCGGGTCCTGGGAGGGCGTGGGAGGCGTGGGAATGGTGGTGGATCTCGCTGGTGCCAGCAAGTGGAGGTTGGGGCTGGCCCGGTGCGTGGTGCGCGGCGAGCGGAGGGCCTGGTACCGCGCCAGGGGGGCCCAGGGCGCCTGTGTAGCCGTAGGGCAGGCCTCCGTAGTAGTATCCCTGCTGGGAAGGCTGTGGCGGGGGCGGGTGGCCTGGGTGGTGGTGCGAGGGGTAGTGGTTGTACATGAGGAGGGTGTTGGTTACAGACTGACTGTGTAGGGAGGAAGTCTGGGTGTGTGACAGGGTGGCAGTGTCTGGCTGTTGGACTGTCTAACGTCTGGCTGTTTAGGATCGAAACGCTGGTGGGCCGTCGGATGGTGACACCACGAGTGGGGACTGTCTGATAGTGTCTGGCTGTGAAGGCGTCTAGCGTCTAGAGGGGACAGCAGACGATATTAAGGGTGACGGCTCTGTCTGACAGGTCTGTGTCAGGAGGTGATCTGATGTAAGCGACAGTAGGAATGTCGATGTTGTCGGGTAGGAGAGGTCTGTCTAGTGTAGGCAGGTGTGACAGATGTGAAGTCTAACAGGTGTGAAGTCTCAAGGGTCTGACAGGGTCTGAGTCGAGTCTAAGTCGAGTCTGAGTCGAGTCTGAGTCAGCAGTGGCAGGTCTGATGTAATCAAAATGTGTCTGATGGTATCAGGACCAGTCTGTCTGATCTATTCAGTGTCGAAGTCTCCAACAGTTGCAATGCACGAAGAACAACTATCCAATCGGACAGCGCAGTGGCAAGGAGGATCAAAAGGTATCAAGATCAACCTAGGCCAATTCAACAAATAAATAGCACGCCAGCAAACGCAGTGAGGCGTGGAAGAATCGGACACGGAGAAAGGCGAAGTAGGAAACGCAAACGCAGACGGCGGACACGAAGCGGGGGAGGTGCGCAGCAGACAGCAGACGGCAGATGGAAGATAACGGGGGTCAGGAGCAAGCCGTTGAAACAACCAGCAATCAGCAGCGATGGCAACGGTGAAATAGTCGGTGGTGGGCCTCGTCGGTCATTAGTGCTGGCACCGAAAATAAATTGCGTTTGTTGGCTACGGACGGCCCAAACCGGCTAGTGACGAGGGCAGCCACGGAAATGCGACATGCGCCAGTTGCAGTTCCGAGTACGCGGGCCTGGGAGTACCAGGCACCACCACCACCACCACCACCACGGTTCGCCCCCGGGTGCGGCCATGGTGACGGGAAAAGCTGGACGGGGCCAAATTTCATGTGGAGCCCTTGGTGCACAAATGGCCTGATAACATGTACCGTGTCACCCACTTGCCCAATCTGTCGGGCAATTGAGGATCTGTTTGACAGTGTTTCCCCGTCAACTGGGGGTCGGGTCGGAATTGTCTGCGGGGGGTCCAAAACTCACTTACGGGGGATTTGCGCAGTGAAGACGGCCAAATCCGAACCCCTCCCCACGGATATGCCCGCAGCGAAGACCACCGTTCGATGCCACGCCGCCTGCGCACGAAGATTCTGCCGACATCCACATTCCCATGCACATGCCACCCACGCAACACGTCTTCAGCACTACTCGCACCACCGTCCTCGATCCTCTGCATCCTCCTCGCTGCTTTCCCAGGCGCCAGCCCACGTATTCCAACACATGATGTAACGCATAGAATCCATCCATCACGCCTCGCCTTAACCCGTCATACATCAGGCGGTTTATTTTACGAGGTGGCTCTATGCGTACGGACAACCGGCCCTAACCGAATCGGATGCTCAGAATCCGCGGATTTATAGACCGTACCTGCCCTGATACATGCAACGGTCCACCGACAATGCTTCGCAGGCAGTGCATACCGGGCGCCAATTGCGTCGGGAAATTTACCGGCGTGCGCACAATGCATTCCGGAGCATGGGATCTATCGCTGAAACGCACGGCTAGCACCCCATGCTGGGAGCCACCCGGGCCTCGGTCTCTGTCAATGGCTCCCGTGCGTTTGACTGGCTACCATCGAGAGAAGCCCCGCTTATTGTCTGCCTCCAGATATCCGTTCATGCATGCACGCTGGCATGTGTATGTCACGTGATACATGCAATTCCGAGTGTGTTTGCCCCAATTCGCTTTTGCTCGGAATCGCTGGCGAACGTTGCTGTGTCAAGCCTTCTAGCCACCTTCCAGAACCCACCTCTCCTCATCGTCCCCCAGCATACTTTTTTCCCGCGGGCTGGCCCATCTAACGTCTCTAGCGTTTCAAGAGTATCGAGTTATACTCTCTTGTATGGTGGTTGCATGGCCCAACGTGCATCTCCACCTCACCCTGGTGTGCTCTACGCCTTATCTAACGTTCTTCCATGCATCATGAATGGCTGTTCCCCAGATGGCGGAAATCCGGTAAAAGTTGGTGATTTGGGGCATTTCGTCAGGAACAACCGGGTGCAAACCTTAATACGGTCGTTTAGTGGGTGACAGCAATCGCCTAAGGTTAAGGTTTGCAGGCCTATAGCAGTTTTGGGTTTTGCAGTGCGAGGCTCGCGCATGCTGGCAGTTGACATTCTCTCCTGAAGATACACAGCCCATCATCTCCACTCCAACCCCCCATCTGACACGAACTCGAAACACCACACCCCCAGGTGGAGTAACTGGCGGGGGTCGGGGCCCCACCCTCTATTGTTGCCCCTTAGGGAATTTTCCGGACAAAATTGTCAATGCGCACCTATTTTGTCTGTGCGCCTGACATAAAATAAATCATGCCTGGCCACTGGCTGAGATAATTGGGACTGTGGCTATAGCCCCCGATTCTGTATTAGCCCATTTGCTGCTGCTGGCTAGCCGATGCCAATGCTGTCCTGTGAAAGGATGCACGATCCACATGCACATCGAATCTGAAGTTGCGGAGTGGGCGCCAGATTCGGCTGGCGGGATGGGTAAGAATATGCAGTATTCGGTTGCATGCAGGTCGTGTCGCTTAGGGTGCACGCCAAAATAGTTCTTTCAACGTATATCGAGGCAACTTGTCCGAGTGGTTAAGGAGAAAGATTAGAAATCTTTTGGGCTTTGCCCGCGCAGGTTCGAATCCTGCAGTTGTCGTCATTTTTTGCAATTTCAACCTGTCAGCCCTGATTTGGGTGCTGACGGTTATACGTCTTAGATACTGGTGTCTGCATAGGCTCAACGCATGAATATGTACATTTGACGTGTGGTGCAACTTTTTCTATATACAATAAACCAACAGTAAATATGAACTGGATCGTCATGGCTACTTTTCTGCACCGAGACTCCAGTGGTGGCAGCTTGCCGGAGAGAAGGAAGGACTGTTCTGGAAACTAGAATTGTATGCTCTGAGAGTAACCTTCCGGATGAACATTTCTTGCAAGAACTTTGTCCCCCCAACTAGTCTTTTTTATCAGCAGGAGTACTTCAACATGTAGACTATTATCGCCTCTTTATGTGCAAGGTACTGGATCGTCTATGGCTGAATATGGATATCTGGTGTAAGTTATTTGGGGCATCCCTGGCGAGATTCTTACCTAGGGAACCATCTGCACCTGAGAGGTCAAATCAACTCTCAAACTATTGAATGAATTTTAGTAGTAATTTCTTCAATTGCATGTTTTTCTTTACAGAAACCTGTGTTAACTCATTTCATATAGATTCAGTATCCTCGAATCTTTGCAATGACCCAATTCTAGTCTGCGGCATGTTTAGACCCTGAAGATTATGAAACTCGATATGTGTAGTCAATACGCCCTCTAATGAATTTTAGCAAACATTCAACTTTGTAAATTTCAAACTTGCCAATCTCGTCTCAAGAAGTCAATCTATTGAACATTCAACGTTGCAAATTCAAAGTCGCCAACTAAGAAATGTTCTAGTTGCTTGCAACATCTAGGTATATGATATTCTTACCACGGTGGAGCATCGAAGCTTATGAGTATTCTTGACGCGTTGAAATTTCGGACGTACTGGAATCCTCCGACACTGTTCAAGCCAGATCCTAACAACAACATCCACACAGAAACTGTAGTTCGTGTGCTAACTGTGACACCTCGGCTGGACCGAACACACATTGGTTATCACCAGAGCCTATGTGGCCCATGGCTCGTATGGCTCCATTTGGCTCCATTTGGCTCCATTTAATCCGTGTTTGTTGGCTCTTCTGCATATTGCTCTTCTGTCTTTGGCTCTTCTGCTCTCGGCTCTTCTATCTTTGGCTCCAGACAGAAATCTAGCCATCTATGGTAGTTTCAGCCTTCGGATGGGTGCTAGATGCCGTCTGAAACAACCGAACTTGCACAATATAATGCTTCTGACACTCTTCTGCTCATTCGCCAATCACTTCAACTCCTCCTCGAACTCCTCGAGGTCCTCAGGCTCAAAGATCACTCTCACCATCAAAGAACACGAAGGACACACGGCGATGTCCTCGCCATCCTTGAGGTCGTCCAACGCAATGGCAAAACGGTCGCCACAAGGACAGGGGTACTGGAACAACTGGGTGATGGGGTCGAAGGTGAAGTCCTCGATCTCGATTTCGTCGTAGATGGTCTCCATGGCGGTGTGGATGGTAGGAAGAGAGGGCCGATTTGGATCGAGCTCATCGCATGACAGATGTGGTCACGTGCCGCTGCTTGTCGCTAGGGCTCGCGCCCTCCAGCCGGTCCCCGTCCCCCGGGTGCAACCTGCACTTCTGCCCGCAACCCGCACACGACACCGTTTTTCATGGCCCAACCTGCACTTTCCCCATTTACACCTTAGCTCCCACACCATAACCGTCCTCACCACGAAAATCTTTCACTCTCTGGTTTTATAAAAAAATTTTACCGCAAGATTTTGAATAGTTTTCTTCCTCATTATCAGTGATATTCAATAGTGTATGTAAAGACAATCAGACAGATAGGTTGACACACAAACAGACAGACAATCAGACACACACACAGACACACACCGTCAACTCCATCCACGTCTCTCCTCCCGTCCACTACTAACGTCTAGCAACATGGGTATTTCTAGAGACTCTCGTCACAAGCGTGCTGCCACTGGTGCCAAAAGAGCCCAATTCAGAAAGAAGAGAAAGTTCGAGTTGGGTAGACAATCTGCCAACACCAAGATTGGTGCTAAGAGAATCCACTCTGTCAGAACCAGAGGTGGTAACCAAAAATTCAGAGCCTTGAGAGTCGAAACCGGTAACTTCTCGTGGGGTTCCGAAGGTGTCTCCAGAAAGACCAGAATCGCTGGTGTCGTCTACCATCCATCCAACAACGAGTTGGTCAGAACCAACACCTTGACCAAGTCTGCCATCGTCCAAGTTGATGCCACCCCATTCAAGCAATGGTTCGAGAAGCACTACGGTAACACCTTGGGTAAGAAGAAGGCCACCGACGAAGAAACCAAGAGATCCAAGAAGGTTGAAAGAAAGTTGGCTTCCAGAGCCGGCCAAGCTACCATTGAAGAATCGGTTGCCCACCAATTCAACGCTGGTAAATTATACGCTGCTATCTCTTCTAGACCAGGTCAATCTGGTAGATGTGATGGTTACATCTTGGAAGGTGAAGAATTAGCTTTCTACTTGAGAAGATTGACTGCTAAGAAATAAACCTTCGGTATCATATAAATATATATACTAATGTGACATACTTATTAAGTGACTGGCCATGTTGGCGTGTATGAATAATTCGAGTAATGCGTATCGTGCGTTAACTGTGATGGAGTTATAGTATAGTCTGAGTGTAGTAGTATAATCTGATATATTTCAGTATAATCTGATAGATTTCTAGTACTGTCTCTCTGATAGATTTCTAGCACGATCTGTCTGTTGTACGGGGCTTGTATATGCATCTATTTTTCAATAGTTGTGTAATCTGTTTATACTTGTCCAAGTCTGCTATTCAATTCTACTTCCATCTTGCCTGCTAACAATACTCGTATACTACACACTGCCTGTTATACAATCCTAGATCTTTTCATCTCGCCTGTTATACAAGCCTTGAATACTCGTAATTAGTGTCTGATACTTACAGATTCGGCTGTCTGATAATATTTGCATCTACTGTCATATTCTCATGGCATCTCAACGGTTCTAAAATACAAGGTGAAAATTTGATCGCACATTAGAGAGTTTGCAGTTAGTGTTGAAATTGATGGGTTGAGATCAGAACAGTGGCACTTTGTAGAAATGTAGAGGATTCTGACGTGAACAATTCACGATGAGTGTACTTTCTGAATTGCACCAATGCTAAGATGGTTTCACCCAGCTTAGGGTAGTTGCACCGGACTTAGTATATAGTATAGTTTCACACCGCTTATGCTCGTTTGACCCAACATAGGAAGGTTTTAACTGGCATAAGTAGATTTTGTCAGGCATACTATGGCTATGTCGGCATTTGCAAGTTTTCCTATGCGTGTTATGGTTTTGTCTGGCAAATGTGAGTTTGGCCATGCATACTATGGTTTTGTCTGGCGTAGGTAGGTTATACCGTGCGTACTATAGTTTTACAGCTTGTGCAAATATTGCCAAGCTTAGCTAAGCTTCGTTGTTTGCCAGGCAACCTATACTGTTTACCAAACAACTTCAATTATTTACCAAGCACCATAAGTTGTTTACCAAGCAACGCCAATTGTTTACCAAACAACTTCAACTGCTTACCAAACAACTCCAATTGCTTACCAAGCACCTTAAGTTGTTTACCAAACTTAGGTATGTTTACGAAGTGTGTCATAGTTTTAAAGCCTAATCAAGCATACCTAGAAACATACTTACTACCACCACTATGCCACGTAAAAACATCCGAATGACAAGCACCCTCATGATCTTGCCAAACACTCTCTGCTACATTTCCCAAAACGTCTGAAAAATCACCAAGAACGCCAGTCCTTGAAAACCTTTCACAATCTGGAGAATTTTCTTATTTCTGAAGGTTAGTTGTGTTCGTAAATCGTTTGAGTCAGAAGAGGCATGTCGCTGTCGTTCAATCACCTTGCTTGGCAAGGCTCAGTACAGGTCTGTGTAACATTTTGTTCATCATTTCAAATGTATGATTACTTACTGGTAATAATACTATTAGGTAATCCACCAAAGTACTGGTAAATATGACGAGTGGTGAAAGCGATGGATGTCCCCTCTTTTTATACCAACAGTGAATCCGGGTAATCTGCGTTCACGTGATAGGGTTCCTGTGGTGTATAGTATTGGTTGTGTTGGGTGCGAATAGCGGATTGAACCATATTGTAAGGGTTTACCGGATGGCTTTAGCGTACAGAAAGATATTGAATGCGTTTACCGGATGGGATTCCCGGGCTAAAACATAATTAATGAGTTTAGCGGACGGGTTTATCGGAGTCAGAGGTGTTGTATGGGTTTACCGGACGGATTTACCGGATTGACAGGTGTTGGGATGGATTTACCGGATTTACTTGATGCATGGGAGATTGTTTCTGGAAACTTACCTGAAACTCTACTAGTTTACAGTTTCAAATAAAAGTATCTATCATGACTGCTGCGAAGAAACCCAAGTCGACAGATTATAAACCTTCAGAGCCACTATCATTGCCACCTCTACCTCCAGCCCCCACCCAGAGACTTATTCACAAAGTTATTCTCCATAAATATCCAATACTTTACATAATATGATCTCTTGAATAACCCAAGATCGTAGGGCCTTGCGACACTAATTTATTTGAAGAACAATTTGGGTACCCGATCCCAAATATTCAGTAAGTAAATTGCATTATTAACCAGTCAGTGCACCATAAAAAACCTCTTCGTATATTTCCATAATTATGAAACAATCCATGTAGTGTCATAAATTATTATGAACCACTCTAGTTCTCAATAACACTCTAGAATGCTATAAGTGAAATTTTACTGTGATCAAAATATCCACCGCTTACACCATAATTATAGATGCCTAGTTTATAAGCGGAATCTAAGGACAGATCAATTTCAAAAATTTCACTCTTTTCGATACTTGAGTACAGAAAGATTTATTGATTTCAATAGCCAAATAAGGTTGTATGGCAGTAATAGCAAAATAAAGGATTTTTATGGCACTAAATGCATTAACGAGAAATTAAGAACGGCTATGCCAGTGATATAGTTTCCCTTAAATTAAGGCTGTTTAAATCAGTACCTCTCAATTAATCACTTTATACGATCTAGTAACTTATAAGGCTACTTATGGGAGTAATACCATACCCTTTAATTAATTATTTATGGCAGCAACACCACTAACTATCAATTAAGTCATTAGACAGAAAATCACATTTCATTACCCTTCTACCTACGCATTAGTTCAAATTCAACAATAACCCTTTGCTCAACTTACCTCTCGATCTTCCTGCACACAACCACCACTACTTTTTCTCATCTTACAACTACAATTACCACTATCACCATGACGAATACCTCCCCCGACGACACAGTCTTTGAGGACGCCGTCAATCACTCGTTCGCATACGGCCCTACCGCCATGCACGTCCCCTCCAGCGCTTTTTCCCACCTCCAAAAGCTTCCGGACGCGTCCAGCGTGCGTTTCCATCAACACCAGCACCAACAACACCACCAGCCACCGCCAACAAACGATGTTTCTGTCCAAACAGCTGCCAGAACAGCCGTCACTGATGCTGAGTTGCTGCAGTTTCGGCTTCACCGCGAGAAACTCGCCCTAGCAGCGTCCAGACTCGCGGTAGACGCCCAGCGTCCTTCCCCCGCCAGTAACTCTGCAAATACCAGCAAACCTCCTCCCATCTACTACCGTCCGCCATCCTCCAACATCAAGGGCACCCAGTTCGGCATCCAGAGCTTTTTGCCCCCCGGTGTGGACATCTCCAGCGCCAAAAAGCACACCACCAACCACGTCCCTCTCTACATCAACAACAAGCGCCCCCAGGCACCTCCCACAGTGAAGAGCACAATTGAGGCGCTCCAGCACCAGCAGCGTCCCGATCTCCAGGAGGACGACGTGGATGAGCATTCAGAAGGACCCTCTGGTGACTGGACAAATCCCATCATGATCCAGGCATTGGCCCGCCAGATCGACAGGGAAAGCTACACCAGACGCTTGTTGCAGAACGTGCTCTACCTCTTGGGGTTCCAGTTCGTGCGCACGTTGGTGACTAAAGTATGGGAACTCTACCAGACCCGCAAGAAGTCCCAGCTCCAAATTCAGTATAACTTGCACCATCCGTTGGCAGGCTCGCAGGAGCTACTTGCGCCCGATGCCACACTCGTGGTGGCAGTGGTGTGCTGGGCAGTGGTGGTGATTTTTGGCGTCAATATTGTGGGATCTGCAGTCATGCTCTTAAAGGGCCAGGACCAGTGCTACGACTTGCCTCTTAGCGACTCCCAGAGAAGATTGATCGGGTTAAAGGCCCGTTACGACCGTGAGGACGATGCCAGCGACCAACTGGCGGAATTGGAGTTGAAACAGCGTCGTTATGCCACCACAGAACCTGTTCCTGCATTGCCCAAATACACCAAGTTAAACCAATACGAACATTACAATTTTGGAACTTCTACCAGTGTTACTGAGCCTGAGATCCAGTTGTCGTTGGCAGAACCCCAAAACAGGCGCTTTTTGGGAGGACCAGTGGCCAAGCGGGTGGAGGTGAGTGCTGAGGAGCGGGAGCAGTTTACAAAGAACTTTTCCGTGCGTTTCTGATAGAGCAAACTGTTTTGGCAAAGCCCAATGCTTTTAATGGCTGGTAATGCCTTTCCATGCATTTTTAGAACACTTTTCGGGCTTATTTGATGTCTGGAGGGGCCAGATGGCAACATCACCTTCAAGCCTGGATACACCTAGTTCATCAACAAGTCTCGTAACTGGAGACAAACGGAATACCTGTAACTATAGTACTTAGCATTGAATGAGACATTTCATGATCTTGTAATGCTGAGTAGGTAGTTGAGTCGAGAAATGATATTCGAAAGCTACAGGCGGCCATATGCGCCACTGTCGATGCCCTTAACGAAAAATGGTGAAGCCATCCAATCAACAACTATCTTTTGCAACAGGGAATCATTTCTATAGGAATTGGATGCTACGAAAATGAATCAAATGGTTTTGCCCTGGATAAACTGGGAAATGGTTGCAAAAATTGAGAGATAAACTACAAATTACCATACTGGGCTTAATATCGAACGTATGGGGGTAGCCAACGGGTTAACACCGGGTTAACACCAGAATTGGGCATACTTCTGCCAGGAATTAACCTGCCATCTAGGAGAAAAAGGGACCTTTGGACATACACGCTCTAAAGACAATTGAAAGAATCATTTGGGAGTCAACTCTGGGAGTCTCTGGAATTCTGGAAGTCAATCTGCAGCCCGCTGGATTCATCTCTCCTCTGGACTTAACCGCTCTTACACGGAGTATGTCCACTTCCATCTCCCATCACGTGCACCCCATCTCGGCCTGCCAGTAGTGCATCTGATAGATCCTCCTGCATGTGCACCCCCTCCCCACCACCCCCGCATGTGCATGTCCACTTTTCCATCTGATCAACGGTTACCACGATTACTGTCCCACTGCGCCGTACACGTCCACCATCCGAGACTTCCGCCGCACAAGGGCCCCCCACCACCTCCACGTCCTCCACCGCCAGTTTCCGGCGTCTGCACCCTTCCAACGCCCTGCACCCTGCCCCACGCTCGTCAGCGCATTTTGCGGGGGAGCCCAGAATATAAAAAGGGTGCCGAACTCGCTGTTGGCCTCCACCACCACCACTACCACCACCAACATGGATTTCGAAGAAGCCCTCCGAGTCATCAGAGTGGATGACTCCCACTTCGTGGGCGCCCATCCCTTGCGCTTGCCAATTGCTGGTGCCAGAGGAGTGTTTGGCGGAAACACAATTGGCCAGACGTTGTTGGTGGCCATTGAGTCAACCAAGCACCACACAGACGGCTACTTGTGGACGCCCACAGCGTTTCATCTTTATTTTATCCGAGCTGGTGATGCTCGCGTGCCCATGGAATACAAAGTAGATCTGTTTGAGGGTAAAAATGGCACCATCTACCGGTCGATCGTGGCTCTCCAGCACGGCAAGGTGCGTGCCACTGCCAGCTGCACGTTCGTGCGGCTGGGACTGAAGTTGGAGGACCACGGAGGACCTGCTCCTCCTCCATTACTGCTCAAGTATCCCGATCCTTCCCAGTTGTACCAGACACACCACACCAGCTACATCCGCAGTGCATACTCGGACGAGTTCTTGGACTATCGCTTGACACCCGAGGAGGAGGCATTGCCTGCAGCAGACCGCAAAATCACCGTGTGGAACGCCATCAACAACTGCACCAGTCCCGAGTTCCAGGGCCGCGAAGACACTATTCGCACGAAGATGTTGCAGCCTCCAGGCTCCGACGGTGATCTGGGGATGCTGTACCCCGAGCCTGACGCCTATTACATCCCGTCTCAGTACCAGCAGCTGGTGAAGAATCCGGTGTACAATTTCGTGGGCATGGGAGTCATCTCCGACAGCTTGTTATTGACCACGCTTCCACGGATCCTTCATCTTCCCTGGAATCCTACTGAGAACCGTGCAGTGGACGAGTACGACGCAGGACGGGACTCGCGGATCCTCATGAAGCACTCGATGAACATCATCCACCTTTATCACTACAACGCTATGTCCCTCGATCACCACATGTACTTCCACACTGACGTGATGGGGAACGGGTTCGACGTGGTGAAGGACTGGCTCTGCTTCCACTACCAGGTCAAGCGGCATGCCAACAGCCGTACGCTCATCCGGGGCCACTTCTTCAACAAGGACAACCAGGCGGTGGCCACCGTGGTGCAGGAGGGCTTGACGTACTTGTTCAAGGGTTTTGCGGACAATGCGAAGCTCTAGGAGGTCTACGGTTCAAGCTGGGAAATGTCGTTCGGTTTTAATTGCACTGCTGCACCTGTCATGTTGATTATCATCTCACTGCTGCACCCGTCATGTTGACTATCATCGCACTGCTGCATCTGTCATGTTGGTTATTATCTCACTGATGTACCCGCCATGTCAGTTATCAACTCTACGAACTTCCCTGTCAGTTATCTATCCTTCACATTGTCTCAAATACGAGCTCCAACTGCCGCTATTTTTAGTGTGGCTGTGAAGCCCTGCATCACATGCCTCCTTCGCACCCTGCCCACGGCTGCAACTCACCCAACCGCCTTCCCCCTCTTGTCCTGCAGACAGTCCTGAGGCTGATACCTTTCGATGAGCCTCGGCCTAGTTGCAACCGATCTCACCGGTGCCAAACACAACCTATTTATTCGCTTGCCACCGTTACTTTCTTCATCATCTCCAAATCACATCGCTTGTTTCTTGAATCTCCAAAAAATGGCCCAATTGCATAAACTTGGCCTCCACAGCCCCAGCAAGCTTTCTAAGAGCTTTGCCGTCAAAAAAGTTGGCGAAAATAAGTACCAGGGTGTTGTACCCCTAAGTAAGCCCTCTGCCACCAGCCGGGGAGTTTTTGGGGGCAATCTCTGCGCCCAGGCAGTGGTAGCTGCTATGGAACATACTCCTGGGTTTGTGCCCCATTCGTTGCATTCCTACTTCGTCAAAGCAGGAGACGACCAGTCACCGTGCGAGTTCGAAGTGGAGACCGTCAGCGACGGAAACAATTTCGCCAACAGGCTCGTTCGTGTGGTGCAAAAGCTGGAGCTCAAGTATATGGTGATGATCAGTCTCACCAAGAAGAACTCGATGGCCAGTGCCCGTCACAACTTCAAAGCTGGTAAGAGTCCTCACCCAGTAGAGTACCAGGTGCCAGCGTCGTCGTCGTTCTACAAGTACAACCATCGCGATCTCCCGGTGCATACTACCTACGACCACGGAGGCATGCTCCAACACAAGTTTCCTCCCGACTTTCTAGACCACTCATTGAGCCATGGCGAGCACGAGAAGAGCCCGGGCGAACGTGACTTCTCGTTCTGGATCAGAATCGGAGACGAAGGCTCCAAGGGCGTAGGCGAGAGCAAATTCAAGTACGCTGGCTTCGGGATGATTTCCGATTCCTTGTTCTTGACATCGCTAGCCAGAACGTTGCGGTTGCCGCTCGTGGATGGATCAAACGACGCTGCAAGTATGGGTCCGACTGCGATCAAGAGCAGCGGTGGAAAAGGCCCATACTTCTTCTCGGTGTCGCTCGACCACTCGGTGTTTTTCCACGACGACGACTTCGATCCCCACGAGTGGATCTATGCTTCTTTCAAGGCTCCACGGTTGTGCAACAACAGGGTGTTGTTCCAGGGGTCGTATTTCGACACCAAGGGTCGTCTTTTTGCCAGCATAGTGCAGGAGGGCTTGGTGTTCTTTGACGAGGGAAATGCTCGCAAAGCTAAATTGTAACGGTCCTGGAGACCACGGATAGATAGGTACTACAATAATAGAATAATACTAGACAAATTAATTGTAAATGGTACCCAGAGTATTACCACAGGCAGAAAGAACTCAAACGGGAAAAAAAGCTGTTCCCAACGGGTTTGAGGTCCTCGGTACGGGGCAGGTTCACGAAGCGCATGCTCAGTATGACCGTCATGCTGCTTAGTTATTGCACCTGCCACACCAATTACGGTTTGGCACCTGCAACTGCCATGAGAATACTGGCCACATGACAGTTGGAGAGAGGAGGGGCTTGCTACTGAGGATACCCGCTGGCTCTGAATATTGAATGACGTTAAAGTAATATGATATATCGCCCACCCTACTGGTTGCTTTGCTGAAAACGCACCGATTTTGCAATCATTTTCGAATAGTAGCTAAGGAGGTATCTTGGCCGGAACACGCGGAAGGGGCACACCAAATCAGAGAGCCAAGCAAGATTGGGGTGGCTCCTAGCATGGACTACTCTTGAAGCACAGTCTGCTATTTCCCACCTCTTCTAAGTGGATATATCAATCGTGCAGAATTAAAATATGAATCAATGGAACGGTGAGTCTTGAAGTGTTCACACAAGGTTGCGAAAACATGAGATCAAAAAGTAAAATAATGATGAGCCTTGATAACCTCGAATTTCAAAAAAGATACTACAAGACCATAATCTATCACGGATGAGTTAAATTAGCGGAGTGCTACTCAGTAGAATAGGTACGTAGTCTTCTCCCCGGTTGCTCTGCGTAGCCATTTTGAATAGGTAATCTAACAAGTAGATTGCAATCGTTATCAAAAAATTACTTCCATACTCCGGAACCCTTCTGCACATGTTGAAGAACCTTCTACATCAAACTCACACAAGCTTTCTTTTTATCATTATTGGTATCTTCTGTTGATATAGACCTGCCATAAAAGGTAAACTTTCGTTGTTGGAGCACCCACTGAGCTGGTATGAGATATCCGGTTAAGAGAGGTGATGCATTTCCAGGCCCAAATCCAACATTACTGACAAGTTCTGCCACCACCACTGCCTTACCGCGGTCCCTACCGCCCTACCACGGTCCCTACCGCCCTAAAACGCCCCTACAACCCCCAGGGTCCCTACCCTTCACATGCCCTATCCCCATCCCCCACGTGAAATTCGCACCGGTTCCGCCCCGTCCCAGCCATCCTCGGCTTATTTCCCCAACACCCAGCTCCGAGCCCGCGTCCCATCGCCATATAAGACGCCTGCTGCCCCTCTAAACACTACTCTTCATCGCGATGTCTCTCATGAAGGCCCTTGCTGAGAGCTCCGGCTCCAAAATAGAAGAAAAGTTCGCATTATCTGTCACCGACTCCACACCCTCCTCCACCACCTTGGAGGGCAAGCATCCCCTCCAACCATTCAGAAAGGGTGCCAGAGGCACCTTTGGTGGTGAGCTCGTAGCCCAGGCGTTGAACGCCGCATGTGCCACCGTGGAAGTCCCCGAATTCACCCCTCACTCGTTGCACCTGTACTTCGTCAAGGCAGGGCTGGATGACACCACCATGGTGTGGCAGGTGCAGCACGTCAGCGACACCAAGAACTACGCCAACAGGTTGGTGCAGGGGTTCCAGGGTACGGGAGGACGCTTGGTATATGTGTGCCAGGTGTCGTTCACGCGAGCCAACCACTCTGAGCACAGGATCAAAGCAGCCGAGGAAAAGGCAGCTGCCGTGGTCCAGGCAGGAGGCATAGCTCGTGAGCTTCCAGTGCAGTTCCAGACGAAACCAAATTTTTTGTTTGAGAAGTACCGCAATCGTTTGGACGAGTTCAACTCCCACATCCACACTTTCGACATGCTCGAGCACATCACGCCGCCAGACTACTCGTACCGCGACCAAAAAACTGATTTGGGGGCTGCTGGCAACAAGCAGTTCGGATTTTTCTTCCGGGTACGTGATGACTGGCGCAAGGCCCAAAATCCCACAACCACCCGATTCCTCCAGCTCGCATTTGCCTCAGATTCTGCCTATTTGGGCACAGTGGTGGGTGCGCTCGGCTTGAGGCTTCCTGTTGACATGAAGGACCCAGCCATGTTGCCCACTTTCGCCTTTTTCAGAGTGTCGCTCGACCACACCATCTACTTCCACGACCTCGACTTCGACCCTGCCAGCTGGATGTTCTTGGACTATAAGTTTTCCAGACTTAACAATGACCGTGTGTTGTGCCAATGCATCGTGTACACGTTAGAAGGCAAGATGGTGGCGCTGGTGATACAGGAAGGATTGGTATACTTTACGGACGAGATTTTGGGACGGGTCAAGCGCTTGGGCGTGGACGGAGACGACCTGGGGGTCTCCAAGTTATGATTGACGACGACGGTCTATTATGTAATGAACTAGGTAATACTATTTATTTATGGCGTGGTGTAGCCGGTGCAGCTAGATCTCCGGAACCAGATGGTCTACTAATGATTATGTTATTTATTATGCTGTATAGTGCCTACCTGTAATTATGTAATAAATTAGGAAAGTCGTGTCAGATTTAACCAGTGGCTCTCAGGGCAGGACATTATCAACCAAGAAGAATCGAGTCTCGTAGTCGTGATTCCAGGTGGTGGCATATCAATGGAATAGGTATTATTTCTTTAGGACTGTTCACTAGTCCCCTGGTTGTTCGGCATAACCATCAGGGCACCCACTGGGTCTTCGACTCCCGCAACTAAGGCAACCCTATTCATTCTTTAAAGCTTGAAGTCCGCCCAGTGGCTGTTCAGTGTCTGTGTCAACACAGCCATTATCGGGATTTCGTTTCTAATTTACTGTGCTTCAGCCTCGACTGGCTCAATTTCTTTTGAAGCATCCCTACCCTGATTGCTAAAGTTTTACTTCTAGGCCGAGTCTCTGCCTGGTTTCTTCATTCTTTCAATTTCATCACTCAGCCCAATTTCAGGAAGTACCATGCTGTTGGGATACCATTACTGTAACTCAGTAAATTTAAGTAATAGACTTTTATCCCAGCTTGGTTGGGCTATACGCGCATTAATTAATTCTCTTCAATAATCCGATAGAAGGCTTTCGCGTCCCTTTTCGGGCCTCGGTCAAGACCCAATTCTTGGTGCAGGAGTGAATGGTTTCTAGACCACCTTCTAACATTAGAACTAAGAATCGTTCCTATCGTACAAATTGTTCTCATGGACAAATGAATCACATTATGTGACAACTGTTAAAGATTACCAACCGACTTCATGCGATTTGTCTGATTTCCGAGGAAGTCGAATCCCTTCGGATGCACCCTGGCGTCTTCACTAATTTATTTTTTTGCATAAATTCTACAATTCTGCCGTAAGAGAATTATCCACCAACCAGGTTCTGCTTGTAATGCGAGAACTGTGGGCTGGAAAGGCCAGATCCCTACTTGCTCCCGTCTGCGATTACCTTCCTTGTAGATAAGCCACCCTAGAAAGGCGCGGTGCACCATTTTCCGCATGTTTCACGGCTAATCGTACCTTACAGGTGAGACCAGAGGGAAGGTGAGCGGACCAGATCCGCCCTTTGTTCCTTTTCCTCCGTGCCACCCAGAGTAGATTCCGAAAGTAAAAAATCGAAGCAAGAAACATTTCTAAAACGAATGTAAAATTTTACGCCAACCTAATATAAGGTGAATACTCCGAACCCAAGGAACGTACCGGCTCCTGTCATTGGCACTGTCAAAACCTCCGAATCAAACAATGCGCTCGAAAGCCAATTAATTAAGGTGTAGCAACGCTTCTGTGCATGGCATCTGGTTGGTTCGATGGCGCCAGCTAATTCGCAGCTGGCACGACGGTCCGGCAAATCACAGCCACCCATCCTCTATTGTGGTGGCAGTTGATCTCGCAAAGAATAGCGCCCACGCATATGTCCGCCCAGCACCTAAGCTGCCACAGGCCAGTATAGCCTGGAGATGCTCAGCAATATGCACTGGACAGCCGTCTAGCTGTCAGTTCACTGCCTGGACCAGAATTGGATTCGCACAGGCGGTGGTGAGCATGTGCTGGAGTACCCCTCGTTGGCGGGGCATGTTGGGCCAGCAAGAGGTCTAACTGGGTGACGTAGTGGCTTCTCTGGGTCCGGGACTTCGTGTTGTGACTCTTGATTCTGCTAGATGTTGTCCACTTGGTCTACCTGATTAGGACTACCGAGACTACTTGATGGCTACTTTTGATTCTACTTCGACCTCTACTTCACCAATTGAAGCTCTTACTCTTGGTTGGACTTTATCACGAGTAGTCTCTTCTGCCTCGGAGTACTCCTGTAAGACTTCTCCTTCTGATGCCTCCTTGCTCTGCCCGGCCTTGCCATGCCAGGACCCTCGCGGCGCCCTTCGCCCTGCTCTCTAAAACTTGACAGTTTTATTTCACTTCCGCATCTGGCATTGTCAATCCGAGGTTATATATCTGGCCCCTCTGGCCCAGGCCAAGAACTAAAGACTGTTAATCTGGATTGGAACTCAGTACATTCGTATTCTTAATACACTCTGGTCACGATTCTGCCATCGACTCTGCCAGTTAATCGACTCTGATCACTACAATCGTATCACCGAATTCGAGTCTCCAGTCCAAGTCACTCGACTGTTCACAACTCGAGACCTTCTGTTAGTTGATCCTGCAAGTGTCACTACAATCGAGCCACTGTTAGTTGATCCTGCAAGTGTCACTACAATCGAGCCACTGTTAGTTGATCCAACAGTCATTCAAGTCCTCGGTTGTTGGGTCACATTAGTCAATTCCTTCTGCTAGTCTAGCTGATCCACATTTGGTCTACTTCATACCATCTGTTGGTCTAGTTGATCGCTTCAACAGCCACTAATTCTCGAGAGACTACTAGTTGGTCCTCTGCTGCTAAAGATCCATTAGTTGACCTAGCTAGTTGATCCATTCGTCCCACTACTGATCCACCAGTTGATTCCTGGTCCCAACCCTTAATTCACATGGCAGGCCCAATCGACGTCGAACAACTCTTGGGCGTCAACAAGCTCGCAGACGGCTCCTACGTGGGCCGTCTGCCCATGATCAAGGCCCATCCACAGGCCCGTGGCGCCTACGGTGGAAACATCGCTGGCCAGGCGTTGGTGGCTGTGGCCGCCGACACACCACCAGGATTCGTACCCCACTCGTTCCAGTCGTACTTCATAGGTGCTGTGGACGACAAGACTCCGCTAGAGTGGAAGATAGAACAGATTTCCCAGGGAAAGAGTTTCTGCAACCGTCACGTCCGGGGGTACCAGGACGGCCAGTTGAAGTTCTACGGTAATGCATCGTTGACCCGCAAGAACTCGCACGACGAGCAGGTCAGGGAGTACGAGCAGTGGGTCAGTCGTCGCCAGGAGCAGGAAGAGGACGACGACGACGACGACGACGATATGCCCAAGCCGTTCCAGTTCCAGACTCCGTACCACCAGTGGTTGGCCTCCAACAAGTTGGACGCTATTCCTACCGACAACCGCGGCCAGCACTTGCACATTTACCACAAGATGCCCCCGCAGTTTAGCGACCTCGCCAGCACCCGCAGCGAGGAATCTCGCGACGTTACCGACCGCAGATTGGCGTGGTTCGTGCGCTGGGGCAACGACGAGGACCCATCCCAGCAGCTTGTGGAAAAGGTGGCAGGCCCCTACAAGTACGCAGGGTTGGTGGCGTTGTCGGACTCGCTCTTCCTCACCCGTTTGGCACGGAACTTGCGGTTGCCTGTGGACCATCTCGACCCTATACACTACTTCTCAGTGTCGTTGGACCATGTGATTTACTTCCACGACGACAACTTCGACGCCACCCAATGGTTGGGGTTCTCGTTCCGGGCACTTCGGTTGGTCAACAAACGGGTGGTGCTTGAGGCCGAGATCTACGACGTCAATGGCGTGCATGTGGCCACCGTGATCCAAGAGGGGTTGATCCACCTCAACGGTCTTGAGGAGACGGCGAAGTTGTGAAGTAAGGAATGTTATGTAAAGCATGACAATAAATGCATGAAAGAGCGGTGACAGTAGAATTAAATATTAAACTTGTCTAGAATCGTACTGACAATAATATTATGAAAGAGCTGGGCTAGCCCAGACTTGAATGCTATTTTATGTTAGTAATAACCCATTTTATTTCATCCAGTTACAACCCGAACATATATTCTTACTTTAGAAGAGTAACTGTACTTAGTAAGAAGGCTCGAAATGTACCCAGCTCTCACTATGTTGAAGAATGCCTTGATTTACATACAATTCTCTAAAACACCATTTGTGAAGTAAGCAACACATTTAATTCTACCCAGCTCCACTGTATAATCTAGTAATATCTAATAGCCTTATTTCTGAATTCTTCGCGTTGTAACAGGACAGTGTTTCTAAGGATTTTAATTAATGCCTTGAGCTGGAATACACAACTACCCACATAATGAGTATAAGGCAACGCTAAATACGAAACAGAAGCAAGTAGAACAATGTTGGTTATTACAATTTCCCAGCCAACATTGCCACGTTTTCTGCCGACTTCCTCAATTAAATTCGTACTACTTCTCCTTGTCTACATGTTGCTCCATACTTCTCAGAAACTCTATCTTCTACCCCCGTCACCTCCCACCACTAGAGGGAATGAAGCAACCAGCCATTCCAGCCCCTCAAAACACCCTTGCTGCCATTGTCACCGGTACACCACGGATCCATATTTATTTGCATCACCAGAATCCAGACCTGTACAATGGAGATGATTCCAGAAACGCACTCCACCAGCTAGCCTGGAGAATAGTCATTGACAATCCAGCACCACCACGCCACCCACGCCATAAGTGAGCTCGTCAATCCATTGACTGGAATCGCATACTGCCATTGAGTGTAATCATTCGTTACTCATCCCTCATTGACTGGTCACACGCCTTAGCTGAACCATTCACGCCTTGACTGTAATCAGTTATTCAGTA
The DNA here is from genome assembly GCF_001661415.1 of Suhomyces tanzawaensis NRRL Y-17324. Classification (NCBI taxonomy): domain Eukaryota; kingdom Fungi; phylum Ascomycota; class Pichiomycetes; order Serinales; family Debaryomycetaceae; genus Suhomyces; species Suhomyces tanzawaensis. Next base: position 37,096 of record NW_017963645.1, read on the forward strand.
CAAGTGCTACTCTTTCTGCCATCAACCAGCACCAATACACCACCAACCAGCACCGATTCACCACCAAGTAGCACCAATACCACATCCTTCCTCCCATTCGACTACTTCACCCTCCTTCATCTCCAGCCATCCCACCATGTCCTTCAACACACAGACGCTAGAGAGCCTCACAGCCACCCTCGCCAGAGTCCTCACCTCAAATAACCTCCTCGTGCTCGACCGCCTGTTGTCGCCGTTGATCAACCATCTCACCTCGTTCCTGAACCTCAAACAGTCAGGCAAGTTCAACAACTTGATCTGGCTCGATGAACCCCAACAAACAGAGGTGTTTGACTCCTTTAACGGCTTGATCGTTCTCCTCCAAGAATCGCCCTCAAATTTGGCTCTGTTGGCCCAATTGTACAATACAGTGCCCAAATCGCTCAAGATCCACCTCATTGTGAGTGACTTGTCCAAGTCCTTCTTGTACCAGTTGAACGACACTTTGGCAGGAAATTTGAACTTTCGATCATTGCTACATTTTCAGCAGTCCCAGATAAGCTTGACTACTCGAATCAAGGCATACAGCTGGAAGACATTCCCCATAGAGGACGAGTTCGTGCTTTTCAGCGACTTGCAATTGGATGCCCATATCGACCACTACTTGGACGAGCCTTTGAAGCAAGTCAACGAGCTCGCATCAGCGTTGATCCAGGTTATGTTCCCATCAGACACCAGTTTCAAGCACAAGTTGCGAAACATTTACGGCAAGGGGGATCACGCCAAACTCTTCATCGACTTGCTCAACGACCATAAAATCCCCGAATATTTAAATGCATCCTTGAACCCGTTAGAGTTGGAGTTTTACCGGACCAAGTTTGCTAGCAACACCGATTTGGTGGTCCTTGAGAGAAACTTGGATTACACCTCGGTGTTGTTCAACCAGCTCAACTATCATGGGTTGATCAACGATTTGTTTGGCATGGAATTCACCCAAATCGTGAATATTCCAGAAGATGTCGAAGACGAGAAGATCTCAAAAAACTTGAAGGATGACGTGCTCTACAACAATACCCTCAAGCACCTTAATTTCTCGTCCAGTGGTCTAAAGTTGAGTAAATTGGCCAAGTACGTACAGCAACAATTCAAATTGAAAGATAACAAGTCGGACGACCTCGATGACATCAAGAAGATAGTGTCGAGCTTGGGAAGTTTGACGTTGAAGCAGGACTTGATTAAAAAGCACACCATGATCAGCGAGGCCATAATATCCAAAATCAACGCTGAATACGAAGAGTATCTCGTGTTTCAGAACGACTTGTTTGAAAATGACTACAAGTCTCATTTAGCGTCGATAAAACACTTCATAGATTCCAATTTCGACCAGCAATTAATTTTCTCCTCGTTGATATTGGTATCGATAGTGAACAACGGGATCAAGGAGCGTGATTTCGAGTGGATCCTCCAGGACTGTATGGATTTATTCGGACTAGAGACGGCTTTGGCCCTCGAAAAATTGATAACCTACAAATTGATAAGGCTCCTCCATGAAAGCTCGGGTGATTTTTTCAGCAACTTGGGAATTACTTCGGCACCCGAGGAGGTGGAGAAGCCCAACACCGTTGGCATTACTGCGGGTCAGGACGTCTATTCTAGTAATTATGCGTTGATCGATAAGTACTGGAACTTGCACCCAATCGATGAAGACATTGCACCAGCCAATGGTGATGACGAGGAGGACGTTTCCTTGATAGACTCGTACCAGAACCCGTCGTTTACTTTGCCATCTAATACAGTACCCATATTATACAGGCTCGTGGAGGCGCTTTACTTTCGGGACTTTTTGAAGTACAAGCCCACCAATAACTTGAAGAAAAGACCCAACTGGGAAAACCTCCAAACAGACATGTTTGGGGGAGCTACGGTGGATATAAACGTGGACGATCGCAGCGACATCCGAGGCAAACGGGTCAATGGCACCGAAGCCCAGCCGCGAGGCTCAGAGTACTTGGTGATCGTATTGCTTGGAGGAATAACCCGAGCAGAAATAACCTGTTTCAAGTATCTACAGCAGAAGTTGGACCGCCACAACAAGCGGAAGAAGTTGGTGGTGTTGACCTCGGGAATTGTCAATAACAGGTCCATGTTGGAGTTTTTCACCGGGTAATGGAGTTTTTAACCGGGTAATGGAGTTTCCGAAAAGAAGCACATGGAGTTGGAAATAGAAATAGCTGGTTTAAATGGAGTTTCCACAGCCCAAACATTAGCATATCTCGACTGATCAAAACGATTGTAAGGCCTCAAGCCAGCTACGGAAAGAGAATCTGTGAGGCCTGTAGAAATGTAGTCCCACTGTGCGCTGGTCCTCAGTCCACGTTTGTAGGAGATTCCATGGACTCCTTCGTTTTCTCGAGGCCAGTTCGTCGTTCGCCTCTCGATGTTCGTTAATTATTGTTCCAGTCTCTCGATGCTTCTGAGGCTTGGTTCTTTGTCGTTGTCCATCGTTCTTTCAAGTTCTCGATCCTCCCTTCTCCAGTCTTCCTTCCCCATTCCAGTCTTCTCCATCCCCTCCTCCAGTCTTCTCCCCTCCTACAACTGGTTCAAATATCGTTTATTACTATAGACAGTTGTCTTCTAGAACCAACCGAGTATCGATGCATCCCTATTGGGCTTCGGCTTCTTTTTGAGCCTTCAACTGAGCATAGTAAGCGTCTCTCTTGGCCACAAGTGGCTTGTGTTCAAATTCCCAGTAGGCGGCTCCCAACACGAAGCCGACACCGAAACCAATGCTGATGTCGGTGATGATCTTTCTTCTTAAAGTTCCAGTGATAGGTGCAATGGCCATGGTGTGTGTCAATGAATAGTTGCAGTTGGTGCAAACGGGCTCACTTTTGTTAGCTCGATCAGCTCATTTTTTCCGCCAATCAGCTGGCGCGTTTACCAGCCGTGGTTAGCGCGGCGGCGTGTGCCCACCGTTTTTTTCATGATGGTCCCATAGTTAATTCTCACCCGGGGTTTGCTGACCACCACACCTCATCCACCATGTTGCCTAGATTGTCCTCTAACTCCCTCAGCGCTGCCAGATTGACCAGAACCTTCCGTTCCTCTGCTGTCGCCAGCAACGCCGTCTACGGTTCCCCAAAGACCGGTCCTTACTCCAACTTGCCATTCAAGGTCAAGGACAGAAAGATTCCTTTCGGTTTGTTCTACTGGTCCATCACGGGTCTCTTCTTTGCCTTCCCATTCTTGTCCACCTACTGGCACATGAAGAAGGCTGGTTCTTTTGATATGTAAGTCTGAATAGCCCCATGCATCATCCACACACAGCCTTGAAACTGCCCTACATCCACTGGGTATGTTAAATACATACACATCAATACACATTTGAACAGATTTCAGCGGAATCGCTACTGTAGGATATGAATTTGTAATATCACAATTAGCCTGAATTGTCAGAGTTTTTTGCTATTTTTCTACGTATGTCCTACCATTTGACAAATTCTCTTATTCTAACCTTTAATTATGCTGTTCTACCATTTGGCAAAATTCTCTTCTTCTAACCGTTAATTATGCTGAATTACTCTACCATTTGTAAAAATTACTCTCATCCTACTTTTCACCACTAACAACCCTGAATTTTTCTATCATATAATTCCACTCCCTCTATCACCAATTATGAATTCGGTTTGTTTCAGTTCTCGTTAATTCTCTATTGCCACTTACTAAATCTTGCTGAATTGTTTTGTATGTGGTAATTCGTCACTTCACAATATATTGAATTTTGTACCGCATCATCAAATATATCAACGCTGAAGTACTATCCGTCACTTCACTAAATAATTCTACTGTTTCCTGACTGGCTCACTACTTCTACACTGATATTATTTTGGTTTTGTAGTGTCTCCTACTTGTTCTTTAAAGCTTTTTCATATTTAATTCAGTTGTACTGTCTATTTATTCTCTCGATAACATTTCTATCTGTCTAGTCACTCACTAGCTTTTTAATATGAGTTCTGTTGACTCTGTCACTGTCTCTGGTATTTATATCAAATTCTTTCACTTTACTTAGTGTGATGTTTTGCGCATTTCTACCACTTTTCGTAGAGCTTTACTTCTAGAATTCTGATTCCAATTTAGTTAACAGTAATTATCAGTCAAATGGGAACAGCGGTGGAAGAAATCAACCGAGTAATTCAAAAATACATAGAGAATAGGACTATTAATTGAACCTGATTATTTGTTCAAAGTGAATCTTTCCATTAAATTATTCAATCTACAAATTCGCCTACCCGCTCTCATTTGTAACACCCATTCCAAGATAAAACGATTCTAGCAAATTCTCGTAGAACCAAGTAACCTACGTCGGTTCTCATTTATAGTAACTCTTGCTATTCTTCTGAGGGAAATTCATTACATCAAGAATAAAATGAGCTAGCACCTTCAGGAGATTTTACATAATGTGTATTACAATTTCTGAGCTGATAGCAGTTCTTATAATGCTAAATCTCAACTCTCAATTATGGTATTATATCTTATGAATTATATATCGAATCTGACTCTTTTGACGACTCTTGCACCATCTGAAGCTTTACGCTTGAGAATCGACGGCCTCCTGGGCTCTATTCCTGGTGCTGTCATGTTGTACAACGCTTCCAGTCTAGGGGGAATCATTCCCGTACCGGTACGCATGTAGTATTGCATTTGGGGTATAACATGCTCCTTTTCTTGTGACGTCTCTCCATCAAAAGTAGGCTCATAATCGTCCTCTTCGTCTTCTACCGAAGCTGGCTCGTTGGAGTGGAGTGCCACTTCTACTTCAGGCGAAGGTGACCGCACTGGAGGTAAGGGAGGATCGTATGCGTCCTCATCCTCATCCTCCTCTTGCATTACATCAGATTCAGTATTCAGTATACTTTGCGGTATGCCATCGTCTGAATCAAAATCTTCTGCATTGTGGGCCTCGACTGGAGTTTCTTCATCCACAACTTTTTTGAATTCGGGAACAAGGTTGGGGGAAGATTCTTCCACTTCAGGCACCAATTTATCGGACAGTTGTTCCACTTCAGGTACTATTTTGTCGGATGTTACTTCAAGTACAGGCTCGTTTGCTGGTTCTTCGGTCTCGGAGGATGAGTCTCGGGAGGGTACTTCCACTGTTTGTTTCGGTTCCAGGGCATGGTCCACAACACCATTACTCAAAATAGAGTCCAGAAAGTTGAAAGAACCAAAATTCATTCCTAAGCTCAGACTCAAGTCCACAGTAGGTTTTATGGGCTCTTGGGGCTTTGTGGGTATTGCCTTAACCACGGGAATCTTACCCCATGATTGAATGAAATTGACTATTTCCGGGTTGGCCTTGATGTCTTGAGTGATGTTTGTGAAGTATAATGGGTTGGGCTTAGCATTCAATAACACCTTGTTAGCTGCTATGAATTCTCTGATTTTGGACCGTTTGGCCAAGAGCTTCTGTTTCAGCTCTTGTTTAAGTTTAATCGCATGTAATTTCTCATGTACTTTCTTCATGAGGGTTTCCTCTTTGATAACCTGCTCTTCTAAATCCTTTCTGACATTTTGAAAGTTGGCATGGTATTTCTTTACGTTAGCTTCGAATTGCATGGTTGGGGTGGAGTCTGCATCGCTACCTCTCATATCAAACATGATTCCATCTAGAGTCTCGTTGATCATGGATACCAAGGTATTTCTATGTGCTTCGCCCTGGTTGACGCTCTTCACGTCTTCCTCGGTGATCAGGTCGGTGTTCGAGAGCAAGTACTCCGCACCTTGGTTGAGCTTGATGATCAAGAGCAACAAGCTTCTGCCCTCTTTCATTAGCCAGTCTGGGGCAAGCCTGAACTTCTGGGACACGGCTCCAGGCCCAGCAGTGGTGGGAGGCGGCGTCGAGCCGTTGATGGAGGTGGCCTGTATGATGAATTTCTCGATCTTGCCGAGTATGGGTTGGGGGAAGAGTTCTGAGCCGGTGTTTGTTTTTGCATTTATCCAGGTCTTAAACAAGTTTATGAGATGCTGTCTGGTGGGAGTGTCTGTGACGATGGAATAGGTTTCTGTGAAGGTTTTGAATAGATTCTTGCCAAAGATAACGTTGTATGGATTCCCCACGTTTTTACATATGGAATCCAATAGATACATGGCATTGAGCTTGTGCTGGGGAAGACACTTCTTGATGCGGGTCTCAATCATCTCACATATCTCGTTACATTTGTCCACGTTTCGTTCGGCAATGTTGGTCAAATCGGTGATGACTGCTCGGGAGTTGATTGTCAAGGAAGCCAATTGCTTCTGGTAAAAGTCTGGATTGAACTCGTCCATGGTTGATGCTGTCGTTTCTCTTTATATGTACATAGTCCTCTGACTCCTTAGTTAAATGCCCCAAGCCTATTACACACCAAAGTACATTTAAATGGAGGCCCAGAGAAACACACACTCTGTGGCTGAGAAGAGAAGTTAGGAAGAGATTACGAAAACAGTCGCCAGATACACGAGGACGGGTTACTGGTTGCACTTGATGGTACAAGTTGGATTGACTGGCCTTACCGTGGTATAGTTAGGAGGGTACCAATTTGTTTCCAGCGCAGGCGGAAAACTTTTATAGCTGATGGGCGACATTTTTGTCTGCAGGAGGGCATCCAGGTGTCGCGCGGTTTGGCGTAAAGAACCGCGACACTGTTTCGGTGGCTGCTTTGGGGAATGGAATCGTGCTCTGCCTGGTCCGTTTTCTGACCCCCAACGTTCTGACTCTGCTAGTGTGGGGTGTTCTTGTGGGTGTAGCCGAGTAGTAGCTTTTCCCAACGAAGTCCCGACTTTCCGCATCGCAGTTTCCAGTTTTCCCTTCTTCGCCAGCGTCGTGGGGGCTGCTCTGCTCATGGCCAGGCACACCACTGCAGCTACTGCCACCGTCCCTGCTGAGTTGCTCAAGCTCGTACCGTACGCTCCTGGCCCAAAGCAACTCTTTTCTTGCAGCCAATAGCAACTCGTTTTGGAGGTGGATCTTTTGCACCAACTGGATGTTGGCGGTTCTGTAGTTCTCAAGCTGGGCCGCCATGCCACTCCACTGCAGCTCAGCAGCCTTCACTACTAGCAGTACCAGCAGGAGTCCCAGACATACGAATTTCTCGAGGTCAGGAGGAACAGAGCCGAGGTCAACAGTGGCAGCACGGCTATCACAGACTGGACACACGAAAGGAGGCTCAGGGACGTGGTTTTGACAGAAGAAGTGCATGCAAGAGGTGAGTACGATACTTTTGGCGGTGGAACAATCGATGTAGCAGACGCCACATAGGCGGGGGATGGTGTTGGTCATGGCAGTTGTGGGAGTTGTTGCAAATGGAACTGGTGTCACGTGGAAATGAAGTGGTGGATGTGTTATGTGCAGGTGCAAGGTTGGGGGTTGTAGATTCAGGATTTAGATGAATTGGGCTTCTGGAGCTTTGAAGAGGAGTAGTTGGGTAGTAAACTGCTGGGCTTGTGTTCAAAGGATTTTTTTCACAATTCTGGTAAATTTTGTAATTCTGGTAAGGCAGGATTAAATAATGAGAGGTTTGTTGCGAGAGAACTGGTAAGTATGAAACCTTATTCTCTTTCTGCGTGATACTTTCGCTGTCTTCCGGGTAAGCGTTCCAGCCGTACCCTTGTAGCCTAACTCTAGCCTAACTCTAGCCTACTTCTGCCGACTGTCATCACTTCCAGATCAGGTGACTCTCAGTCACGCGCACCGTAAATCATCCCAACAAAGTCAAGACGATGTTGTGCCGGCAAATCCTGCAGTTCAGTCCATTGAGGGACGAGTCACTGGCTGCTTGGAGGTTTCTGAAGTCTGGACTTCATCCAGAGCCATAGTATGCTTTGAAAGCCATGGGAACTACAAAAGCTATGGAAGTTAATGAGATCGTAGAGAAAAGCTACGAGAACGTAGAGAAATCGTACTGCTCCACCACAATCCTCCTCACACATATCCTGTAGTACTTGCACCCATTGAACAATATTGATCCGCCCCAACCACCTCCATCTACAGCCCAACCACCAAGAGACTCAGGTCACGTGTGCGACTCAATGAGTCAGATCCGGAAGCGGCTCCGCTCCGGAAGCGGCCACGACCAAATTTTCCACCAATCTCGACTATATAACCCCCACCATTCCTCGTTTTCCCACCACCAAAAATGATCAGAACTGCTGCTAAAAACTCCGCCCGTGCGTTCTCCACCAGGGCCCCCGCCTTGGACAAGATCAAGGTCAAGAACCCCATCGTCGAGTTGGACGGTGACGAAATGACCAGAATCATCTGGCAAGTCATCAAAGACAAGTTGGTCAACCCATACTTGGATGTGGACTTGAAGTACTACGACTTGGGCATTCTCGCCCGTGACAAGACGGATGACCAGATCACCATTGACGCAGCCAATGCCATCAAGGAGTACGGAGTGGGTGTCAAGTGTGCCACCATCACTCCAGATGAGCAGCGTGTGGCCGAGTTTGGGTTGAAAAAGATGTGGCTCTCGCCAAACGGTACTATCCGTAACATCTTGGGCGGCACTGTGTTCCGTGAGTCCATCATCATCCCCAGAGTGCCCAGATTGGTGCCTGGTTGGGAGAAACCAATCATCATTGGAAGACACGCTCATGGAGACCAGTACAAGGCCACCGATTTGGTGATTTCTGAGCCTGGTAAGTTGGAATTGACCTTCACTCCCGCCAACGGAGGCAAGCCTGAGACCAGAACCGTCTACGACTACAAGGGTGCAGGTGTAGGCTTGGCCATGTACAACACTGACGAGTCCATCCGTGGATTTGCCCACTCGTCGTTCAAGACTGCGTTGGCATCCAAGTTGCCATTGTACTTGTCCACCAAGAACACAATTTTGAAGAAGTACGACGGAAGATTCAAGGACATTTTCCAGGAAATCTTCGAGGCCAACTACGCCAAGGACTTTGAGAATGCTGGCATCTGGTACGAGCACAGGTTGATCGACGACATGGTGGCACAGATGATCAAGTCCAAGGGTGGTTTTGTCATGGCGTTGAAGAACTACGATGGTGACGTGCAATCGGATATTGTTGCACAAGGCTTCGGATCTTTGGGCTTAATGACCTCCGCGTTGATGACCCCAGATGGAAAGGCCTACGAGGCTGAGGCTGCCCACGGAACCGTCACCAGACACTTCAGACAACACCAACAGGGTAAGGAAACCAGTACCAACTCCATTGCTTCGATTTTCGCCTGGTCCAGAGGTATTGCCCAAAGAGGTAGACTCGACCAGACTCCAGATGTCGTTGACTTTGCCAACCTCCTTGAGAAGGCCACCGTGGACACCGTCCAGGTCGATGGTATCATGACTAAGGACTTGGCTCTTGCCTGTGGTAAGACCGAGAGATCTGCCTACGTGACCACCACCGAGTTCTTGGACTCTGTAGCTGATAGAGTCAAGAATGCCGTCAACAACTAGTTATGGGGATAATTAATGGAGTTTGCTAGCAGCGCTAGTGAACGTTATAGAAGTACTCAGCATTATCTGTAGAGGTAGATAATTTTTTGGGAAAGGGTGGTTTGACAGGTAGTAAGCATCTCGACATTTAGCGGGAACTTGCCACTAGACTTCAAGATTTAGAAGCCTTTAGTCTTGCCACAAAATTACTCTGATTCCCACCCCTTTGAGATCACACTAGAAACTGTTCTACCCGCAACTGTTTAAGTTCTGTAATTACAGGAGGGACGTATAACTTCGCCAGTTTATTTCCAGCTCTTCTAATTACTGCTTTTTCAATCTTTCTGCGTCCTGACAGCGTCCCAATGCCGCTAGTTGAAATTAGTTCATTAGTTCTAATTTCTCTAAATCCTTCTGCATCACGGCCTTTTAACTCCGCTGAACTTGACAGATCTCTTAATTCTCTATGAATCTAACAATTGGCAGGTACCTCAAGCTCGTGATCTGCTGAGACCGATGTAGCAGTCTATTGCTAGATTTCGCTAGTGCTTATTTTATGTTATTTTATGGGGATTTCTTGAGCCCCAGAAATTAATTCAGGTATTTTGGGGCCGTTAATTGCTCAGATTTTGTCCAAATTCTCTTGAGATGAATATTAATCTGGAAGGCCGAAAACAGCGTTCTTGATGACCGCTTTTGACTATAGGGGCAAAAGTCGAGGACAACTGCATCACCTGCTAAAATTCTGGCTAATGGCTACTTCTTGCAGACACTTCTTTTAGGTTTATTTTTTTAGTTTTGATTACACCCTTTGTAATGTGACAGTATGTGAATCTAATAACGGTACCGTGGTTTCCGCCACACCCACCAGGTGATGCAAAACGCACATTTCACTCTCAAACCAAAAATTTGTGGCTACAATCTAGTGAATTTTAATGGAACCGTCATTGCCCCAATATCCTCAATTAAGGTCAGAGCTTGCATTGTTGTGCTCTGCATCGTTTCGTAAACTAATGGTACCCTGCTTGCGAGACAGGTCCATTATTTTACAACTTGGTGACGCCTTGCAGCATGTATTATATGGTGTCTCTAGACAGGTTGCATATCACATCGTTAGTGGCGTGGAGCCATTGTCATCTGGCTGCAACCTCTAGCCTTTCGTAAATATACTTCTAACAGAGAATGAGGCGAAGCACACAGTTGGTGGCCATAGCAAGGATCGAAAGGCGTAGCTAAGCTTCTTGAGACTAGATCTGCTCAACCGGTTTGGCCAGCCAAATAATATTCTCTAGACCTTCTCCACTAGGCCAGACTCGGGGTCATTGTCGTCCAACACCTGCCATAACCCATGCAACAAATAGTAGGTGCCTATGGAGAGCAAGCATATCTTAGCGAACGGCTTGCTGAACTGTCTGTAGAAGACCGACTAAGGTTAGTATGCACGAGCGTGTTCTCTGTATGGAACCTGACCGTTTGACACGCAATAGGCTTTCAGATGTACGTACGTGGGGCAGGAGCGTTTGGGTTTGCGTCTGCTCAGCTTGAGGCTGATGGTCTGGCATCGGCTTCTTGCTGTGGGGGGCACTCAACATGCGGATGCGGCTGGCTCTCGCCGCACGCCCCAACTGGAGGGCCTGTGTTCTAGTCAAGCCTGGTTTGGGAAACATGGTGCCTGGCAAATTTTTGATTTTCACTCGAATGACAATTTTGGTTGCTGCACCTATGCGATCTGGAGTAGTTTTTGCCTACCTGTGGAGAAGTGGGGGACGTTTGCATTGAAGGTGTTGAGACAAGTATCGGAAAATAATCTATCGCCGAAGACTTCAACCAGTTGGTTCAGGTACGATGGGTTATTTCCCAGAGGAGAAACCACATAAAGGGCGCAAAAAATACGCCAAGTCGACGAAGCAGCAGCGTTGGAGGCCCACAGTGGCAGCGAACCTCAATGGGGATTTGGGGGCCTGATCGTACGACTGGAACTGTCGGAACAGCTACGGAATCGCCGGTACCCCTTGGGAGGGCGTGTGCCAACCGGGTGGTATTGTTGAACCCTGGTGTAATTAGCACAAACCTTAAACGGAGATGGAAGAAGTCTGGAAGCCAATCTGGAGGGATTTCTCTGGTCTTCTAAGCCATTGTCGACAGAAATAAATGTCGCTGCTTGGATGATTTTTGATGTAGAAGCACCAGGGGCTATATCTTATCGGATTTATCCGCCTGTCACTAGCCAAAAGGGGCCTCACTATGGTGTGATGGGACCAGCGTTTTCACGAGGATTGCAGTGGATGGGCAGATCTGGTGGGGGATTGACCGTGGAACTCGCCAAAAAACACCCACAAAGGTGTCTGTATCGGTGATCAGCATGATAATCCTTCGTCTGGGATCTACAAGACGTGGAGGACCGATTTGGAACATGGGTCGGGTTTTTCCTGAGCCTCAGACGGCTATGCAGGTAATCACTATTCCCAATGGGGACAGAAAGTGATATCAGTGGTGGTCTGGCTTGCACATAGCAGCAAGGGGTGGGGTTACAGAAGCTCGGCTGAAAAGCGCGTGGATGTCATGGGTGAAGAATGGGAGCAGGGGAAGGTAGTCCACGGATAAGGGGAACCACGATAAGGGCACATAAGGCTCCGTGGTACCTTGTCGCTAGCACATGTCAGCTGAATTCCAGGCACCCTTCGTCGAGTCCTGGTCAAATTCTCGTGGCTCGTGAAATCCTCGTGGCTCGTCGATCCTGCTCTAGAATCACAATAAGCCATAGACTATCTTCCTTGCAGACCGAGATACGACGCTCACAAAAGAAATGGCCCAAAACGATATTTCCAAACTAATATTTTGTAGCGCAGCAAGAATTATTCGGTTTCAAGAAAATATGTGACAGTTGGGGGACAATACTCAGGATGGTGTCTGACACCTGCTGGGGGACTGCCTGGCCAGGTGGAAGATGGCAAGGCTAACCTGTATAGCCGGACTATCCATGTAGGGCCATCAGCTGATTACCTGCCAGACAGAGTCTCACCTGGAGCGCCATCCTTAGTGCTCCACTTCAGAACAGCAACTGCCGCTTGACGTAGATTTAGGCCCACACGATCTCATTGGCCATACGGGCGCTTGATCTGGTACAGCCTTGCACCAGCCCAGCCATGCGATCCACGCAACCGAGCCAGAATAAGGTTTGCGGTGGCAGGTGGTAATTGGGCTCGAGACGAACTGGAATTAGCCTAGACCTGGAGGTCCCTCCGTGTGGTGATCTTGGCTGGCGGTGGTGAAAACCTGGGTAGGAGCCCCCACGCCCAGTCCCGGTTGGGGGCCATCGAGTGTTCCTCCCCACCACCACGTCACACCTGGAGGAGTGTGGTTGGTGAGAGGGGCATTGTCTATCTAGGCATGCAGATAGTCGTGGGTTTAGTGTGCTATTGTGCGCATGCATGCATTTGGGGCTATTGTGCCCATAATTGAGTCTATTTGGCAGACAATCGTGAAGGCGGCCTGGCAGCAGGAACTGAATTGGCACTGACGGGACGTCGAGACAATCGACACTACAATAGTTGGAGGTCACTACCCACAATAGTCGGTGCCACTACCCACAATCGTTGGTACCACTGCGCACATTCGTCAGGCAAGTCCATCTCCTCGTCGCAATCCCCGATCCACCCCTCCCGTCCATCGCCCCACCCACCTGCGTCCTGCACTGGCATGCCCGCCCCGCCGTTTCTAAGCCTGTGCGGGCTCTTATATATGCTGGCGTCCTGGCTGATCTTGCCGTGATTAAAGTTTTCGCATTCATTGCCTGAACTCCCTGCGTCGTTTCTTTTAATCAACGGCTTGCTATCGCGTAGTGAGCCAGATTCGAACAGCAAGTGGATATATAAACCAGGCCAGAACGTTTTTCACATCAAGTATCTGAAGTTGCTGCGTATTTATTCCGCAGCTAGCACCATCCGCTAGACCCTGAGTATCACTGCTAGCCACGCTAGACCACCGCTAGCACCACTGGCTTTTCTGCACCACTGCTAGTGCGACCGACACCTACTGGAAACTCACTGCAACCGTCCCTCCCCTGGAATCTACCGAATCTCCCACTGAATCTCCTGCCTACCGAATCATCCCCCGCTGGAAACTCACTGGAACCATTCTTCCGCTGGAATTTACTGGAATCCCCTACTACTGAATCTCCCACTGAATCTCCCTACGCACTAGGAACGTTTCCACCGTCCTACCACTCCCACCGGACGTCTCACTCTCCCTGCCACTACCAGTGAGACCCGCACCGGGAACCATCCTACCCCTACCGAGAACCATCCTACCCCCCGAGAATCATCCCACCACCCCCGTACAGCTATACCCTATTTCACTACCCTGCAAACACACCACTCCCAGCGAATCATCTCACACCGCCACCCCTCCCACCATGCTCCCCCTGTACTATCCCCCAGCATCTCCCTACTCCCAGTATCCCGCGGCGGTCACCCCCCGCCAGCCTCCCTACGCCCCTCCATCCCACCACCGCGCGCCAGACCCTCCCGCGAGGCCACCCCCCTACGACTTCCCGCCCCAGCCCCTCAACCAATACCCGCCCCACCCCTACTACTCCGTCAGCTACCTCCACCATCCACTCCTCCCTCCCGCAAACGTGGACATCTACACGTCCAGGCCCCCCCAGGCGACCTTCAGGACCCACAAGAAGGCCCACTCCTACGAGGCAGCCAACTTCAACAGTCTCGCCACCAACACCGCAAGCTTCACCAACACCACCAGTAACCCCAACAACTCCACCACCACCTTGGCGTCTCCTATGCTCCCGCTTGCCAGGCCCAGAAAGCCCAAAACTTCCACCTTGATCTCCAACTCCACCATCAACTACCCAACCCACCAGTTGGGCGCCAACCCCCAAATCCCCCCCAACAAGCTACACGAGCTCAAGACTGGCTTGTACCCCACCATCGAGGTCAAGAAGTACCTGACGCTGGCCATCGACCCTGTACGCAACTACTTGACGGTGTACGAGTACCTGGTCAACAACCACTGGATCATCTGGGACTACGAGACGGGTTTTGTCCATTTAACAGGCATCTGGAAGGCGTCGTTGAGCGCGTCCATCAGCGACAACATCGCGTCGCTGGCGCCTGCAGCAGCTACCTCTAGTTCGTCACTCAAGGCCGACATCGTCAAGCTCCTTGAGTCCACCCCCAAGCAGTACCAGCCATATATCAAGCGCATTCGAGGCGGCTTCCTCAAGATCCAAGGTACCTGGTTGCCGTTCAACCTCTGTCGCGTGTTGGCACGCCGCTTCTGCTACTACATCCGCTACGAGCTCATTCCAATCTTTGGCGTGGACTTTCCCGAGTACTGCCTCAAGCCGTCGGATCGCGGCTTTGGCGAGCTCAAGTTGGACGACGTGCCCCACGACCACCACCAGCTCGACTACTTTGTTCCTCCCCAGCTCCATGAAAATGAGTCCAGAAGGAGCTACCAGGAAGTTGCATCTCCGGAAAAGCGAAGGCGTACCAGCACCCTGGTGTTCGATTCCAGGCTCAAGGAGCCCAAGGGGAAGCTCCTCCCGTTGCCCCAACCCACATACATGTATTCGTGGGGCGAGTCTCCCTCGTCATATACCCCCCAGCGAGGCGAGCCTGTCACGCCCATCAACACACAGCTAGCACGCTATTCGTTGGGCCAGCAGGGTTCCACGTACTCCAGCTCTTCGTCAGCATCTTCAGCGTTGTCTGCCCCGGCCAGACAGCCTGGCGACCCCGAAATGATGGACATCGTGTCGGCATCACGGTGCTTGCAGTCGCTCCGCAAGCCCAGCCACACCTCGCCAATCGCAGGGCTGGGAGAACACGAAGAATCCACAAGTCAAAGCTACACAATCACCACAGGCGAGTCCAGCGACACCGAATTGCCTCCCAAGAACAACAGGGGCATTTCGTCCATTTTGCTCGCAGCAGGCATGGCAGAGCCTGCCTATGCAGCTAAGGAAGACGATATCAGGTCCGATACCGGCCAGGCGCCGGTATTGCGGCGGTCCAGCATGAAGATCAACGATCTTTTGACTTAGTTTGTATTTACTCTTCAGTTCTATCGTCTATAGGTGTCAATATACAACCGGTGAGATCGAGTATAGAGGATGGAGGGGATAACGATGTAATATCCACGAAGAGCAGGATGTGCTCTTGTAACATTCTGTAAAACAATTCGGTGATTTCCGTTTCTACTCCTTCGTGTAATTGGACTATTAATTAATTATAGACTTATTTGTTCAATATGCTCATGTAATGGGACATTATTCATTTTTATTTCTACTTCATCCTCATCTAATGGTTAATTAGTATAGTCCTCTCTGTCTTGCGAAGCCATTTGCCCGTGTTGTCATCTCTTAAAAATTCCATTCATTTGCCACTAACTTTACTGATGGCAAGTGAAGTTGGGCTGGCGACAGGAGAAAATATTTAGGCATCTTAGCTGCAATAACTCCGAACGTACTGATAATCGGCCATTTGAAGCCAGTATTCCTAGTCATTTGGGAAATCCAAACGTACCTATAAGTTAAAGAATATATTGTGATGGTGACCTGAGTCAAGCAGATATAAATAGAGATCATTAGACTCAGGCAACAGATAATATCCGAGACAAAATACCAAGTGTAGTTAAAATACCTTTACTGGTATCACAAATACCAATTGTTGAAGAAAATAAAACTATAGTAATTATACTCTTGAATTTGTACGATTGCAAAGATTATATAACCAAACCACTCGGGTACCTAAATTTTTGACAAACAATCTCGAATGTCCTCGCAGTAGGAGTTGATGGTGTGAATGGAACCGAACACATACCTTCAACTAACAGCAAATCAAGATTTATAGTGTGGGACATTTTTTATGCACTTCATTTGCTCAAGTTGAAGTAGATCAGTTTAAAATAATACGAGAACAAAGGACTTAGAGAATTTATTGAATTGCCAGAATAAGAGTACTCAAGTTACAAAAACTTTAGGATTGTGGTTGAAGTGACAGGTTATGGGATATTTTCAAGCCACCAAAATAGGAGGGCCATTGAAGTACCAGAATAAGAGATACCAAGATGGATACAGTTAAGTTGTCAGATATCTATGCATCAACTGGCCTGCAACCTGCAACGGTGGATATTGCTTTCCCTGTAAAACGCCCCAAACTCCGTACTCATGTAGTTTATAGCTCATGTGAGTTGTTGGAGACCGGAAGGGTCCTGTGACAAATCACTACCGACCTAATTAACACCAATGCTTAGTAATTTTGAGGGGATTCGGTGTGGTAAGTTACGTATCACTAGAACTGGGCTGGAGAGCGGCCTTACAGTATCATTTATAGGTTATTATAGCAGTAATTAGCTCCTCGCTTGATACAAGCATTACACCGAAACAAGGGTTTCCACGCAGGCTAAATAGCTCACGCTATTAATAATACAGCTGACATTAATACACAGCTGATATTAATAATCCGCTCGATATAAATAGCACGCCAAAATAACTCACCTAAATGCACAACAGAACTGGATAGAATGGCTCACCTATAGTAAAACGCCCCCATCTCCAGTGGTTCGTATACTAGATATAGGGATTACAGAGAAAGTCAGGGATTGAGAGAAAATTAAGGTTAACTACGCAGAAATGAGTTAACGATCAAGAGATACTCGAGATATCAGCAAAGGATTACCAATCCAGGAAAACCGCCCTGTATAGTAGCACCCTGTATAGTCTAGTAGCCCCTAGATGTTCCAGCCCCACCTCCATCCTGTTTCCAACAATTCTCCCGAATCCTTCTGGAAGGAGTGCACAATGGAATTCCAGGCTGCGCAGAAGCACTCCGAGGCCCAGCCGCAATCGAAGTTCAGTCACCATCCTCACTCCCATCCCTCCACCACGGAAGTACCAGCAAGCTTCCACTGCTCGTAGTGACCTCCACCACGCCAGCTCCCCTCCACCTATTCGTAGCCCTTTCCACTGCCAGACCCCCATTTCATCTTCCTCGCAGACATCTCGAGCGCAAGCAACGTTCGCTGCCTCCCCAGTTGCCCCTTCTGCGCGTGATCAGAAGCCCCTGGGCCCCTTCGAGAGCGATCTAGACCGATACTCGAAGCCAGATCCACAACAAGCATGCACACCAAGCCGCTAATGAAGGGTGGCATCCCAAAGAGAGATCCGCAGGCTCGCTGGTGGTGGAACGGTGGGGTCCAATTGGGGCAGAGCTGGCGTGGGCAGGTGCGTCCCAATGCGTCCCAATGCGGTACCGACTTGTCCCAAATGGTACAGCTGGGATTGCTGAGCAAGGAGGGTGGTGGGAGGTAATTGGGCGAGGCGTAGCCTCGCTGTGGACATAGCGTCCCTGGGAGTAGCCTCACTGTGCTATTGTCCCTGTGTCTGGACGTAGCGTCCCTGGAATCCTCGCTGGAGGCATTGCCACCGCCGTACCATCCGCGGTGCCACCCACGCTAGCGCTCGCTAGCATGCTTTCCCCTATTGGCCATGAATTACATCTAACTATGATAATTGCACAGCTACAAGGATCAGCAGTCAAAGATCAATAGTCAGGTCTACTACCGATACGCCAATGTAATGTCTACTACCGATACACCAATGGTTATTACAGCTATCCATGGTGTTAACATGTAGGCTACTGTACCGCGCGCTCTCCCTACACCTTTCGCCCTACGCTCCCGCACTCTCACTAGCTCTCCCTAGCTCTCCCTGGCCCCCCTAGCCTACCACCACCAACGCGCATCTTCATTGCAAACATAACTCCAAGGCACCCTCCCCCAGCATATTCACGGTATTCTGACGGCGTCCCCACGGCAACCACGGCATCTCCCCTATCCCCACGGCAGCTCCCTCCATCCATCCTTCCCGTCCTCGCTACGGTCACGCCGAGTCGCCATGAGCCGTGACAGAACACGAGAAAGAACAACAGTACCCGCCAGTGGCATGAGCGTCCACTCGCTCATCGGCAGGTTCCAGGAAGCAGCATCTGCATCGCAAGCACCTCTGTTTCTGGCACCTTCGTCGCTGGCGCCTCCGTCGCTGGCGTCTTCCCACCAGCCTGCCTCCTCCATCCACACCTCCATCCCGTCGTCCCACCCCACAGCCAAGTCAGAGGGCCACACCCCTGTCCCTCCCGACATCTCGTCCACAGGACTCTTGTCGTTGCTTGGTCCGTCGGTGTCCTCGTTTCCGTACTCAGAACAGGCATACATCGAGAGCGTCAAGCTACGAAGCGAGCAGGAACGCACCAAACAGGAGTTCTACAAGCTCGAGATCGCGTCCAAGAACTTGACCATCCTACAAAATGCATTGAGGGCCCAGATCCCCGTCAATTTGATCCCGTTGATGTGTGTGGGTGACCTTCCTCCCGCGCCTGTGCCGCCACAGGCGTCCCTGGCGCCTCTGGCGAGCCACCAGCAGCCCCAGACCAAGACTACACCCGTGCAAACGCCCAAACCGGTGCCAATTCCCGTTATCAGCGAGGAATTGGAAGGTAAAGATGCTTCCCACTCGCGCTCCTCGAGCAGAGACTTCGACATCACCCCCACGGGACCTCCCATAGGCTTCAAGTTCGGAGGAGGTCCCTCGCCCACGTTGAACCCGTCGAGAAGACCGCTTCTGCCTGCCAAAATCGGGGCTGCTGCCGTGGCAAACTTGGCTCTTCCCACCACTCCATACAGAAGCGTCACCTCCAACACCCGCAAAACGCGACACTCCCGGCACTATTCGATGCCAGTGGAATCATCCAGTAGAAGCACGCGGTCGGAAACCCAGGCGCAAAAAGCCAAGGGCTCCACCACAGGCCCAGGAGCCACTTCTGGGGCCGCTTCTGGAACTCCAGCTGCATCGCAAGCCTCACAGGCCCAGGGCGGAACGTCGACCATCCAGGTCAATCCTGTTCCAGCCCAACCATTGCATAAACAAAGTAAGCTGAACCAGCCACCGTCGCAAGAGTCGATGACCTCGTTCCAGCACATCATCCAGTTCCACCACTGGAAACCCGAGGGTCCAGGACAGGGCCCCAATATCGGCCTGGGAAACCCGTTCCGAGTTCAACCCCAGCTCCAACCACCCCAAAATACCCACAAAAGGCACAAGTCCAGCTCGGAATCGGTACCAGGCGAAGGTCCCACCACGCCCTTCAATCCCCAAGTCGAACGCGAGCGTAACACTAACGACACCATCGAGGAGGAAACCAGCATGACCATGGACTCCACCATCGACGACTTGAACAGCGCAGACACCAGCCTGGTGGTGCCACGCGACGATCCCAACGAGGACATCGTGGATGCCAGCTCCAATCCGCCAGGCCACAGGCGCCAGCTGCTGAATGTGGGGCGCTATCCGCACGACATCCTCTCGCCTTACACCCGATGAACAGGTGGAAGTCCAATCCATGCCTGGTCCAACCTTTAACCCGGCTCATCTCAGAATAATGATACCAAAGGTGGAAAATCTCCTGGAAACAAGTCGGACCAGAATAACGGTGTGGAAACACAACTCGGTTGGTCCCTTCTTTGAGTCCTCATGTCCTCGAACTAGACGCACGGTGAGCTCTTCATAGTGTGAGGTTAGTGATGTAAATAACAAGTAGTTTGATTGAGTGAGTTTATAGACTAATCCATGTTGCTAGGCCCTACACTATTTCTCTATGCTCGTCTGTGTCTATTGCATCCATCTGCGACTCGTCTAAATTTTGTGTCCACAACAGTCTTGCCAGCACAATACGATGGAAGGGTGAATCAGGCACATTATCTGTGGAATAATATTACTCAGCTGTTCTCGTGTAATTCGATGGTGAAAGGTGGTGAATAAAGTGGCGAAAGGTGGCAACTAAGGTGGTGAATAAAATGCTATCATCCAATCATATTGTCAATTACCTGTTTCAAAGTGACTGGGCTTGAACTGCCCTCCATTAGCGCACTCTACTATTGAACGTAGGTTAGACTGAAGTAGTGGGAATTATTTTTTGAAGACTGGCCGGGTCAATAATCATCTACCCACTTGCAGGTGAATATTATTTATACTAGACTATTATATATCACCTTAGTAGATAATAAGGGATTTTCCAAATACGTACGCAGCAATATCCAACAGGGCATTGTTCTATTGTGGCATTGTCTACGCCAAAGACAGACAGTTGACATGGCAAAAGATGGGTGCAAATTGTCTATCACTGCGAATAATATTATCCATCAAACCGATTTTTCCGGTATTCACTGATCCGGTACTATTTCTCCCACATTTAATTAATTCTATTATTTTTTAAAAGGACAACATCAACTGGCTAGATTTTCTCAGCTCAAATAGATACATCCTTACTTGTATACTTCCCCTCAATCTTAAAGGAAGCACCTCTTTTCTACATGGAACTTTAGCTAATACAAATGTGTGCTGTTTTTGAGCTTCTCGAATTTCCTCAACAAGATATTACGAATAATACATTTCACTAATTTATTCCCTATTTTTGGAGTAAATACCTAGTATACAGCATGGTTCAACTGGTCTATGAACCTTTTTATCTAATTAGCTGGCAGCGTACGCATGGTACAGCTCTTCAGCCATCACCTCGATGTCATTCAAGTCCAACGCAGTCATCTCGTCATCTTCGCCTGATCCATCAACCTTCTCAAACGTGATGTCTGCCTTCTGCAACGAGGTGTACTCCTTCCGTAAGTCATGGGCCAAGTACCGGATGGTAGCCTCCGAGAGCCCATCGCTGATCAACCAGGCACACAAGTCCTCGAGCCAGATCTTGTCGTACACGTAGTAGACGTCGTGGAAACGGAACAACTCCTTCAAGTCGAGCAACGACTTTAGCACGAGTCTCTTGCCGCCTCTGAGGTTATAGTAGACGTCTTCCCACACCTTGAGCACCATATTGTAGTTTCTGTGGAGCGGATACGATAAGGCTCTTCTCACGCCCGTCACAACTGCAGACTTCAACACATTATCAGCGTTGTTGGGATTGGGGATAGATATTTTGGAGTCGAGAAAACATATTTGAGGGGTGATTTTGCCCACTGTCCATGCACTCTCGATGTTGTGGTCACCTTCTGTCTCTCTGAGGTCGAAATGGTACGAGAACAAGAGGTTAACCAAGAGGATCAACAACTGTGGTTTGTAGGACTCGTCGATCAAGTACGACTTTCTGGGAAGATTCATCATTTTCTCCTGCTCATCCTTGGAGAACTCGACAGCCATGATCTGCTCTCGCTCGTTCTCTGGCTTTTCTTGCTGGGCCTTGTACCATTTCAAGAATTTCCGAGTGGTTGGGTTCTTCCACTCAATGAGCTCGCGGATCATCTTGTCGTCGTCGGGACTGGGGTACTTCTCCATGATGTAGTCTGCGGCGTAGAACTCGGGATCGAACTTGATGTTCTCCTTGATCAATCGCTCCAAGATCCTGTCTACGTCTGGAGTGGATTCGGGGTCTCCGAGCTCGTTGATATCGTTACCGGCCGAGAGTGACACTCCCACGATGTTGTCGTACTGATTGTTGAAGCCGTACTTGTTTCCAGTCAATTCTGGCTGTTCTTGCGTTTGTTCTTGCGATATTTCCCAGCTGAACTTCTCTCCTTCTTCCAACACCGCTTTTGCCTGGGTGTCTGGAACGCTATTTTCGACATCAAGCTCTTGGATGAGCGGACGGGAACCTCCAGGCTGAGTTTCGGCCACTTTGGCACCCTGCTCGTGGAGGTCAGCCTCACTGAGTGCTGTTCTTCTGGCTAAAAGTTTGGTACTCAAGTCCAAATCGGGGAAAAACTGACCTTTTTGCTCCTTTGGAACTTTGATCTTGACGCATTCGCTGGGCGAATCGAAGCTGGCAGAGGCTCGCTCGTCGTCGACGCAAGCATGGGGGAATCTGAGCCTCAAGTAGTATGGAGCCATGCTGAAGATGAAGGTGTCGTTGTCCACGACCATTTCCACACTGGCGGACGAAAACCGCACATGCGATACCTTGACGTCAATGTAGACATACTCGTCGTCTTGGGAGACCGTGAAGAATGGTGTGATCATGGCAGGGTGAAGTTGTATTGATGGAGTAGCTACCAATTGGTGATGAGATAGTAGCGCACGTGACCGAGGCGATGAGGTCCCACCAAGAGGAGACGGCTACGCCCAGGGGAGGAGGTTTGCGGAGAAACTAGAGACAGAGGGTGAAGAGGGCTGTGTTCCAGACTATCCCGGGCAGGGTGAAGAGCCAGCAAACCAAGCCATGCAAGAAGACACCAAAGAGTGCTTAGTAAGCGCTTACTAATACTCCTCTCACGTAAGTTCCATCACTACATTTTTCCACTCCACACCATATTCCTGTATTCCCCGATGGCACCCGTGGCAGAGAAGCTCAAGGTCCCCAGAAGGCGGTTCGTCGGCAGAACCAGCCCCGAAGTGCTGGCCGAGCCCGCAAAAAACGGCCAACAGTTGGTCAAGAACGACCGCAGACCCATAGGAAGAATCATGAACCAGATCCCCTCGGAAATCACCGAAGATGCCGAGCTCAACGAGGCCATCCGCTTGTTGCCGTCCAACTACAACTTCGAGATCCACAAGACCGTGTGGAACATCCGCAAAAACGGCGCCAAACGTGTGGCTCTCCAGATGCCTGAGGGTCTCTTGATGTACTCGATGGTGATCTCCGATATCTTGGAGCAGTTCTGCCTGGTAGAGATTGTCATCATGGGTGACGTGTCGTACGGAGCCTGCTGCATCGACGACTACACCGCACGAGCCTTGGATTGCGATTTCATCATCCACTACGCCCATCTGTGCTTGGTGCCTATCGACATCACTGCGATCAAAGTGCTCTACGTGTTCGTCACCATCAACATCGACGAGACCCACTTGATCAACACCCTCAAGTTGAACTTCCCACAGGGCTCCCAGCTTGCCACTTTTGGCACCATTCAGTTCAATCCCACCATCCACAGCATCCGCGAAAAGCTCCAAAACGACCCAGAAAAACCGCTCTATATCATCGCTCCTCAGATCAGGCCATTGTCCAAAGGCGAGGTCTTGGGGTGCACTTCCGTCAGGCTCGACAAGAGCCAAATCAGCGCCACCGTCTACGTGGGAGATGGACGGTTCCACCTCGAGAGCTCGTTGATCCACAACCCAGACATCCCTGCCTATAGATATGATCCATACTCACGCAAGTTCACACGCGAATACTACGACCAGGACCAGATGGTTAGAGTGCGGGACGACGCCATCGCAAAGGCCCAGAAAGCTGGCAAAATCGGGTTGATTCTCGGAGCATTGGGACGCCAGGGCAACCCTGTGACGTTGGCCAAACTCGAGCACAGTCTACAGGAAAAAGGGTTCCAAGTGGTCAAGATTATCTTGAGTGAGATCTTTCCCCAAAAACTAGCTATGTTTGACGATATCGATGCGTTTGTACAAGTTGCATGTCCACGGTTGTCGATCGACTGGGGCTATGCGTTCGACAAGCCGTTGCTCACGCCGTACGAGGCGATGGTGATGATGGGCAAGGACGAGTACTGGGAGGGAGGAATGTACCGGATGGACTATTATGGAAAGGATGGGTATGGAAGGGGTGGCAAGTGAGTTCACGGAGTAAATCAATTTGAACAGGTGAAAACATGTCAAGTGAACGGTGAATGTCAGTGAAGAACGTAATTACCAAGTGAAGTCAACTTATTAGGTGACTTTTAAATTCTTTTTTGGTATTCAGGTGAATTGCAACGTATTGTCTTAGGTTTGTGCAAGTTTCATTTATTATAGATGCTTTTCAGGTGAATTGCAACGTGAATATCCAGGTGAAATCATGACTATCCTGTGAAAAGTTGGTAATCCAGGTGAGCACTCAGTTGAAGCTGCTCCGTCATCAGCGTCGGAGAATGCTGCCTGCCTCGTGTTCTGATCTGGATGAACATTTCAAGAATACCTCTTAGCTCATACCTATGATGATCGTCTTCCACTGAGCTCTTCCTTCAACTTCAACATCTTTCGTCGCTACTTGTTTCATCATTTCTGCCCACCAACCTGAGCTTCATAGCGCTCCCTCAAGCTCTGGTGTCTATCGTCCTCTGATATGATTGCGGACGAATTCATCTTGAGTATCCAGCAAGCATGTAATGTATAGTAATTCATAGATATCAAGTATTCACAGTAGCACTGAAGTGGTTTGTACAGTAACTCAAAGATATCCAGAATTGTGGAGAATCCAAATTACCTGTTGAAGATTCATTGACTTTTATTTGATAAAGTAGATAATACCGGTCAAGTCTATAACAAAGTCACTGTTTGTAGTATAATGCATCCTCCCCAGACTTTTTCCGATCATTCGCTATTGCAGTTGGTTTTTGCTCCATTGCACTTTTGCCTCGTTTATCCCCTTCCTTCCACTCAGTGCATTCTTTGAAGTAATCAATTCCATTAGTAAACTCAGCTTTTCTCGAGTATGGATGATGTTTTGTTCTCTTCAATTTTTCCCCTCCTTTTATGGGGCATCTATCACCTCTCTACCTTATTGAATGAGAACTCCCTCGTTCTGGCCACCTAATAAAAGGCTAACCTCGTTCTGCGACCAAGTAAAATCAAAGTCCAAGAAGTTCTTCACTACCAAACCGAACTTGTGATAAAACTTAACAAACTCTTCCCCCGAATCATTTACAATATCATTCACAACCATTGGAGAGTTTAATTTCAATAATGATCTCTGGATTTCCAACAACGCATTAGGCAAGAATTCCTGCACCAGCACGTTGACCTTGGCCATTTCTTGTATGTTGAAGAGTTTGTTCTCTTTAATGGCCTCATAAATTGCAGGCTCGAAATCATCTCCGCTTTCTTCGTCATTGAATGGATAAATCATGTTTATGATATTGAAGTGGTCATACAATAGACATCCTTTGAGCAAGTAGTCCAATTGAATTTGAGTCAATTCTTTGGTGAGGCCGGAAATCTGTTCGTTCAACTCCAAAACTTTGTCACTGAGAATGCTTATGGGGATAATCTTTGAAAGAATCAAGTCGAGGAAGTTCTGTCTTAAGATTAGCTGGTCCTGTTTGACGTTGAAGAGCTTGTTGGTTTGTACATGCTCGTTGAATATCTCAATGGGTCTGTCAATTATGAGACTAAGGAACTCCTTGTTTTCTTTTTCGTTGAAGTTTAAAACGGTTGAAGTTGAAGTACTAGACGAGACAATTTGGTCCAAAATGGGTAACAAGTCTGCAAAATATTCAATGATCCATTCGGGTGGTTGTAGATCAAAATTGAGCTCCAACACTGCCAGGTTACTATTCTTGATGGTTAAGAATCTGGAGTTAATGACATCCAAGATACGATCTCTGGAGGACTTAATCAACTCGTTTATAGTTCTCAAAAGCTCATTGGATGAACTGAGTTGCTTGGATAGCATCAAGGAGTAAAGCTCAACCAAGTTGAAAATCGAGTAAATGGTCAATAATTTTGTTTCAGACGAAACAACCTGATTAATTCTCGATTTTACGGGTCTGGCCATTGATTTCAACACCTCATCCTTGATTTGATTTATGATTTGATCAAACTCCGCCTTCTCCTGAGTGTCCAATCCTTCAATAGTAAATATTGAAGCAATCAAGTCGGTTTCATTAACCACCACAGAGTGAACATAAGCCAACAAATCTCCAATATACCTCACGGTGTCGTTTTCTGAAATAAAGACTGGACGTGAGTTTCCGCCATGATACGAATCATGGTCGCCGGATTTCTTTCCATCGGTGCTGGTTTCGCTCAAAAATTCATCAATCAAGATTTTCGATCTTGATTCCGTGAACAGAGCCATGATTGTATTGAAATAGTTCAACTTATTCTTCAAGAATCTCAAGCACTGGTGCAAGGTGAGCAACTTTGACTTTGAGTTCAACGAGTACAAATTGGAGAGGGTCTTGTTGCAGAAGGATATGATCCGGTCTATTGAAGTGTTGATCAATTGGTTGATTTTGGACATGATTTTGAGTCCTAGTTGGGGGTTATCGATTGCAAGAAGAATAGAACAGTTCTCGTTGATTTGTTCTGCTTTCTTCAACACCTGGAAGAACTCGTCGTTTATATCACCCGAACTCAACACGTACTGCTCGTACTCGTTCAATGTGAACTTCTCTTTGAACCCAATCAACAAGTTTTTCTTCAACGAAATCATTTTCTTCTCGTCCGTCAAGGCTTTGATTTTGGAGTTGAAGCTGTTGGATGTCTCGAAGTTCTTGTCGACCTTCGAATTCAACGATTCGTTGAGCTGGTTCAATCTTGAGAGGCTTTCTTCGAGTGCTTTCAACTGCGACATCACTGGCTGGTACTCCTTGAGAACCAGGGTCTGGTTCTTGACTAACTCGCCCTCTACCTTTCCCCTCAATCTCTTTCTTGCAAGCGATCCCGTGGATCCTGGCTCGATCAACTCTTTTATGCTATCGGTTTCAGGAAACTTGTCCTCCAACGTGTTAAAGATTTCCCTGGTGAGACTGTCATTCAACTGGTTATTAAACACACGCGAGAGTCTGGAAGACAACGATGCTGTAGCAGAGGAGGACGTGGTGGCAGGCACTGCACTGGGATCAGTTCCTGTTCCATCATCTCCATTCTGTTGGTGTTGGTGTTGTTTCTTCAACAAGTCTATTGACAACTGGGCGTATTTCCGAGCCAACTCGCTCTCTCTCACAGGCTCATGTGGCTGGGAAGGTTCATTCAGCTTATCATCGAGACTCAATAAGTTTCTGGTCAAGTTGTTCAAGTTAGTGAATCGTTTGCCAAACGTTTCTATGTTGGAGGAGATGGGAAGCGAAAGTGCAGGTTGTGGCTGTGGGAGGTTTGAAGTGGTGCCTGGCTTTGCCAGGTCCAGGAACGAGTCGAAGTCTATGAAGTCCATGGCGTGCAATTGAGGAATGGATGTAGAAGGTTGGTGATTAAACGACGTGTTGGGTGTGTGGTCACGTGGTTGGTCACGTGGGTTGTATGGAAGTATAGCACGGCAACTGCTGGTGTTTCGGCAATTGCAGCGGTTCCGCTGGTTAGGGAGAGTAGATTTCGATATCAGCAAGAGTAGAAGGGCTATCAAGGCTGTAATGCTCGTGTTAGTCTTTTTTCAAAAATGTCAAAAAGTGGAAAATTTGGAAAATCGACTTCTTTCCAGCCAATATTATTCTGGTAGCAACAATTCCTACCCTACTGGATCCATACATTCCACCAGTGACCATAATTATGCTGCAGTGCAGTACCTGCAGCTATACTAGGTAACTAACATACTATGTAACTAACAAATATTTCTATTCAATTAGTGCCAATTTTTCAGTCTATTTCGCAGCCTGTAGAGTAACCCACGAACCCACTTGGGGCCTTTTTGACGCTCCCAAAGCATAACCGAGAATTGACACCTACAGCACTATTACACTTCTATCTATATGCTATAATTCTAACTAACTAATTAATAATGTGCATTCGAGACAAATACAGGTTCGGCTCCAGCGCATTTAATGGCTACGTATGGGGGCACAGCCACACTTCCACCGTTTTGGAACATGTTCCGTTCAATTCCACTGCCCACTCTGATACACCCATTCAGTGAAACATCCATACTGCTAGTTCCGCTCTCTCTCCCCCCTCTCCTTCCTCTATGGAGTCCCCACTGGTAAGCTGCAAATCTCGCGCCAGTCGTGCGTCACCAATAATGATAGCTGTCCATACTTCAGTAGGTGTGAATTGACGGTTGATTTCTCCAGATAATGGCCAAAAAGAACAAGAAGTCCAAGGCCAAGTCCGACGACAAGGCTAGCAACGAGCCCCAGGAAGTGGAGGAGACCCCCGAAGAGCCAAAAACAACTGAACAATCGTTGCCTGAAGACGAGAAAGAGGAACACATCATACATCAAAATGGTACCAAATCCACCAAGGAGTTGGAAGACAGGATCGAGCAGCTCACGTTGCAATTGAAAGAGAGAGATGAGAAGGCCAAAGCAGTGGAGTCAGAGAACAACAGCGAAGTTTCCACTAATGGGACCCCACAAGACAACACCGAGGTGGAATCGCTTCGTACACAGCTCCAGGAAACCCAGGGCCAGCGTGACAAGATACAGTCTTCCTACGATACGCTTTTGAGCCGGCTTTCGTCAATGAAGTCGGTGTTCAGCAAAATGAAGGAATCAGAGGTCGAGCTTGATGAAGCCAGGGAGACAATCAGCAAGCTCGAAGAGGAGAACGAACAGCTCAAGAACTCACAGAACGACGAACTCGTTCAAAAGCTCACGGAGCAGAATGACGATCTCAATAGCGAATGCGATCGGCTTTCCGCAGCATTGAGCAAGTCCAGAAGAGAGTACCAGACCCAAATTGACGAATTACAAGACGAAAAGTACAACTTGGAAAATCAGGTTTCCAAGCTCACCAAGAAGAGCAACGATTTAAGAGCTGAGATCAACGAAAACAATTTGATAAAAGACGAATTGACCATGGAAAACAAGAATTTGACCTCCAAAATCGAAGAGTTGATGATGTTCCAAACTACCAAGGACGAAGAGATCACGTCCTTGAAGGCCAAAGTATCCGAGCAGAATCAGAAAATGTCCGCTGGTGACAAACAGGCGGAAGATTCTCTCCGTGCAAAGGATCTAGAGATCAAAGACCTCGAGACAAAGATCGCCGACTCGTCAGAAAAAATAAGCCAGCTTGAATCGCAGCTTGAGGCATCCCAGACAGACACAGCCAAGCTCAAGGAGGACCTTTCTGCCGTGGACCAACTAAAACAAGACCTCAACAACAAGCAGCTTCTCATTGGAAAGTTGCGTCACGAGGCAGTGATTCTCAACGAGCATCTCACCAAGTCATTGACGATGTTGAAGCAGAAGGATAGCGACGAGAAGGTCATAGACAAAGAATTGATATCTAATGTGATCATCAGTTTCCTACAAATCCCTCGTGGGGACACCAAAAAATTCGAGGCTCTCCAGCTCATCAGCGGCTTGCTCGAATGGGACAGCACCCAGAAGGTGGCTGCAGGTTTGAGCCACTTGGGAGGATCTCTGAACGACGAAAACGCCAAAATTACCAGACAGAGTTTTGTTTCGTTGTGGACGGATTTCTTGGAGAGAGAGTCCACCAGGGGAACATAGCATGCCAAAGACAATTAACTGGCGACAGCCTGGAATTTCTGATTATTCCCAACTCGTTCTGGCTGGATTTTTTGACTATTGAGTTCCAAATTCTCACCAGCAAAACCACAATCAATTACTAGACACACACACGAATCCAGCGCCGAACAGCCACACATAGCAGAGCTTCGGAGCGTCCAGACTACGTACTGCCAGTAATACACCAACGCGTCCTCTCTCGTAGCCTCAAGATCGCGGTCACGTGACCACGATCCTGGTAAAAATCATCACTACAATTACCCTCTCCGTATCAACATGGTTGACATTGCTGATTTCTTTGGCCAAGCCAAGGGCCAGGCTAAGCCCAAGCCGGTATGTATCAAACGCCCTCTATGCTCCAATTGAGTGAAATCTGGACATTTCTGCGACGGCTACCGCCCGAGATGTGTTTGTTTCTTCAACCATTAATGGCTGTCAGGGAAGAAGTTGCCCAATCGTCACGACTTGCAGCATGGAGGTGAGGCTGTTTGACAAAGAGATGATTCTTGAGAGAATTCTCTTTGAGCGGGAATGATTCACAATTGGGAGATAACCACACCCCAAGCATCACTACCGAGCACTACTAACATCTAGGCTAAAAGGAAGGCGCCTGCCAAAAGCACCCAGGAGCCTCCAGCGAAGAAAAAGACCCCAGAAGCAGAGTACATC
The DNA here is from genome assembly GCF_001661415.1 of Suhomyces tanzawaensis NRRL Y-17324. NCBI lineage: Eukaryota > Fungi > Ascomycota > Pichiomycetes > Serinales > Debaryomycetaceae > Suhomyces > Suhomyces tanzawaensis. Next base: position 67,323 of record NW_017963645.1, read on the forward strand.
GACGTCGGATCTGATGACGACTTTGGTGATGACGATTTCGACGATATTATGGAGGTGACGGAGGTTGAGCCTCCCAAGAAACCTGCAAAGGTTGCGGCTTCCCCAAAGAAGTCTGAAAAGGAAGTAGTTTCGCCCAAAAAGACTCCCAAAACCGCCGCTTCCCCCAAAAAGACTCCTAAAACCACTGGTTCCCCCAAGAAAGCGCCCAAAGCAGCACAGCCAGCTGGAATGACCGCTGACGACGTGCTACAAAACATCCCTGACGCTGTATTGCCAGAAGTAGACGAGGACAAGAAGTTCAACTTCTTTGCCAAGTCAAAAGACGAATCGGGAGCAAGTTCCATGAGCATTGATATTCCTGAAGCCCAGCCAAATTGTCTTTCAGGGCTCACGATAGTGTTCACAGGCGTGTTGCCGAGGTTGGACAGAGACGCTTCCGAGAACCTCGCCAAAAGATACGGTGCTAAGGTGACCAAGTCTATTTCAGGCAAGACCAGTTTGGTGGTTATTGGAGATGAAGCTGGGCCCTCGAAGGTCAAGAAGATCAAACAATTGGGGGTCAAGGCCATTGACGAGGATGGTTTCATCCAACTTTTGAGAAGCATGCCCATGGAAGGAGGCGACGGTGACGCTGCAGTGAAAGCACGTTTGAAGAGAGAAGAGGAGGAATTGAAGATCATCGAACAGGCAAGACAAGATGAGGAAAACGAACGGAAACAGGAGGAGCAGAGGAAAATAGCACAAGCCAAAAGGCTCCAAGAACAAGAAAGGGCCCAATCTCAAGCTGCTTCACAGGGCCAGGCCTCCAGACAACCTCCAGAACAAGCCAAAGTGGTGCCAAACGAGGATAAATTATGGACAGTGAGGCATGCACCAAAGGACGTCACCCAGCTTTGCGGTAACAAGGGCCAGATCCAAAAATTAAAGACTTGGTTGACTAATTGGTTCGACAACTCCAAGAGGGGATTCAAGGATTCCGGTACTGATGGAGCGGGATTCAGAGCCTGTTTAATATCGGGCCCCCCTGGTATCGGAAAAACCAGTGCAGCCCACTTAGTTGCAAAGGAATTGGGGTTCGACATATTGGAGAAGAATGCGTCCGATGTGAGATCGAAGTCCTTATTGAATGCTAACATCAAGTCGGTCTTAAACAACACCTCAGTTATGGGCTTCTTCAACAAAGAGGATTCGGCCAATGCCAAGTCTAAGACCAAATTCTGTCTTATTATGGATGAAGTGGATGGTATGTCCAGTGGAGATCATGGAGGTGCGGGTGCGCTTTCTGCATTCTGTCGTATTACCAAAATGCCCATGATTTTGATATGTAACGATAAGTCGCTTCCCAAAATGAGAACCTTTGACCGGGTGACATTCGACTTGCCATTCAGAAGACCCAGTGAAACTGAAGTCAAATCAAGGCTCATGGCGATTGCTTTCAGAGAAAAGGTCAAGCTAGACCCTACCGTGATTGGCCAATTGGTTCAGGCCACCAGTAATGATATGAGACAAATGATAAACTTATTGTCTACTGTGTCCAAGACCCAGAAGGTGATTGGGGCGGATCAAGCCAAAAGTGCTGCCAGCAGTTGGAAGAAACAGACCATCTTGAAACCTTTTGATATCACTGCTAGATTATTGAATGGCCAAATTTATCTTCCGGGTTCAAATCATAGTTTGAACGATAAGATCGACCTTTATTTTAATGATATCGATTTTGCACCTCTCATGATACAAGAAAATTACTTGCTGACCAGACCCATGAATTGCAAGACTGGATTGGAGCATTTGGAGAGAGTTGCATCAGCCGCAGATGACATCTCACAATCAGACAGAGTCAATTCATTGATCCGGTCCAGTGAGCAGCAGTGGAGTTTGCTCCCGTTCCATGGAGTATTATCTTCCGTGAGCCCCAGTGCAGCGGTGGCAGGCAATGTGTCCCAGCGGATCAATTTTGCTGGATGGTTGGGGCAAAATTCCAAGGCTATGAAATACCAAAGAATCTTGCAGGAATTGCAATACCATACCAGATTACGGACTTCTACTGATAAAAAGGAGTTGAGATTGGACTACTTGTCTGTGCTTGCCAAGAGGCTCAGCAACCCCATCTTGACTCGAGGTGAGGAGGGAATTGAGGAAACCATCAATGTCATGGACTATTACTATCTCACCAAAGAGGACTGGGACTCGATTCTCGATCTAGGTGTGGGCGAGTCCCGAGGCGAGCTTGTTGCCAAAAAGATCCCCACCAAGGTCAAGACTGCGTTCACCAGAAAGTATAATGGTGGGGTGCATCCTACTGCCATCTATAAGACAGGAAATTCGTTGGCTTCGGCAGCGAAGAAGAGTAGCGTGGACTACGAGGATGTGATAGAGGACGATACCAACGAAAAGGAGGAGGCAGAAGAGGAGGATAGCGACAAGATCGACGAGAAGAAGGATAAACTTATCAAGAAAAAGGCTAGCAAGGCCAAACCCAAGGCCAAACCGCGAGCCAAGAAGGCGAAGTAGAGGATTGTTGGCGTTGGAGAGGCGAGTATCTGAAGAACGAGCTTAGAGGCATCTGAAGAAGGAGCTTACAGCCGAATATTCTGAAGAAAGAGCCCTTCCTGCTTAGAGCCGGATATTGTTGTTTAAAAGGGTCTCATCCGTGCTTACGGCCGATTTTTCAAACAATGACAGTCTTACTGCTTGAGCCGATTTCTGACCAAGTGTCATTTCCTGCTTAGAGCCGATTATTCTGACGAAAGGTGATCTGCTTGGCCATCTCGAACAAAGAAAGTCATCTGCCTCGAGCCGATTTTCACAATTCCATTCGGCTTCCAGCCGTCTCTACATCCCATCCTTTGAGCCGACTTTTCACAAGTGTCTCCATTCATATCCATCCCTACCCATTTTGCTAACGAGTGCTCTCCTCGTGCCTAGAGCCGATCTCCATGCCTCCTGGCGAACTGACAGTGCCGAAATAAACTTTGAACAAGGCTTAGGCCAGAAAATTGCACTAGCTGTTTAAGTAGTAGACGAGGCTGGCAGGGTCTCTATTCCCGGCCAACTGTAGACGGAAAACGGGCCGGAAACGCAAACACCGAGGCCCAGTGCCGGGAAGACGCCTCCACGGACCCTCCCACACCTTCTCTGGCCCCGAACCCCTCCGAAACCGCCTCTCTCACTGCCGTAGTTACTCCCATCCTGCTGACCAAGCATGATCCCACGCAGTCACGTGCGCCACATCATAAATGTTTTGAATCCAGAACTAGTCCCTTTCAATTTCACATCCAACGAGGGCCAATCTCCACAGTACCACAGGCGACCCCACCATCCATACACGGAGTGATTCTCGCTGCCCCAACCGCCATTGTGGCCTGCATATAAACCAGTGACATATCAACCAACAGCGTACGATCTGGAGTAGTCAGCAGTTAAGTCAGCAGCTAGTGTTCAGTCTTCAGCAGTCAAGTCAGCAATTAAGTCGGCCGTCAGAGTTCATCAAAGGAGCAGCGTTCGCCAGAATTGACCAGAAGATAGCAGATAGCACAAGTTAGAAGTCAGCAGAAGTTAGCCACTGAGCCACTGAAGTCAGCACGAGATTCAGAGTTAGCCACCGAAGTCAGCACGAGATTCAGTCAGAAGTTAGCCAGTGAGTTCAGCACGACTTATCAGAATTCAGAAGTTCAGAAGTTAAGACGAGTCATCAGAAGTCAGAAGTTCAGAAGTTAGAACGAATTCTCAGACCTCAGGAAAAGTCAGCAGAAGTCAGCAGAAGTCAGTACGAGTTAGTAGAAGCTATTACGGAACTTATCTCAAGCTCAGAGCTCAGCACTCCAGCACTCCAGCCATTGTTAAGACATCTCAGTAAGATTGCTTATCCCCAGACTCCACTGACTCATAACATCTACTTACCGCCAGAAGTCACCCATAAGTGGTCAGAACCGCATCCAAAGTCCCTCCAAGAACTTCCAGACAAGTCAGCGCTTGGATCTCCATCCAGAGCCACTACAGTAAGAACTTCTACTCAACAGAAGAACTTCTACACTGCCAACAGGTTTACAGTCAGTTCTACACCACACAGACTCCTTACTTCACCAGAGTAAGAACCCCACACAGACTCCTTACTCCACCACATAACTCCCCACACCACCATGTCCACAGGCCCTCCTTTGTTCAACGTGCCCAACACCAAGAGGTCGAACCCCAACAAGCTCCCCAACCTCTCCATACCAGTGCCGCCTGTCGACACCAACCATAATCCCCACCCCCAGCCAGTGAGCCAGTCTCATCCCCAACAACCACTCTCGTCCTCGTCCTCGTCCTCATCTAATACCTTGTTCACCCCCTCCACTAATACTGCCAACCCCAAATTGAAGCGCAAGCTTCCTCCTATAGATTTCCTGAAGGTCAATGGTTCGTATTCCTTCACTCCTGATACAATCTCTCCGTCTGCCGCAGGCCAGGTACGTCCTTCACCAGACGGATACGGAGGCCTCACGCCTGAACTCAAGACTCCCAACATGCTGTTGAATCCCAGCGACGCCTCGCTCAACAAAGACATCGCGGATCTCACTCCAGAGGACTGGAACGTGATTGCAAACACAAATCAAATCATGGAGCTCAGCAAGCTCGGCGAGGGAAACGGAGGCAGCGTGTCGAAGTGCGTGTTGAAGTCGAATCCGAAGTCCAAGGTGTTTGCACTTAAACTCATCAACACGGACCCCAACCCCAATATCCAGAAGCAGATCATCCGAGAATTGCAGTACAACCGGTCATGCGACTCTCCCAACATCGTCAAGTACTATGGCACGTTCATGGTGGAAAAACAGTCCATGATAGGCATTGCCATGGAGTACATGGGGGGCAGGTCGTTGGATGCCATCTACAAGCGGGTGATTGAGATCGACCCCACCAACAGGATCAACGAGAAGGTGTTGGGCAAAATGGCGCTTTCCGTGCTAAATGGCTTGAACTACCTCCACCAGCAACGCATCATACATCGCGACATCAAGCCGTCCAACATCTTGTTGGACAGCCAGGGAAACGTCAAGCTTTGCGACTTTGGCGTCAGTGGAGAGGTCGTCAACTCGCTTGCCACCACCTTCGTGGGCACCCAGTACTACATGGCTCCTGAAAGAATCATGGGCAAGCCCTACACCGTCACCTGTGACATCTGGTCATTGGGGCTCACCATGTTGGAGGTGGCGACCTGCAAGTTTCCGTTCCAGGGCACTGGCAGTGGAGGAAGCGACGACCTCGCCAACTTGGGCCCCATCGAGCTTCTCAGCTTGATCCTCGAGTACGAGCCCAAATTGCAGGACATTCCCCAAGAAGAAATCTACTGGTCGGATTCATTCAAAAATTTCATTTCGTACTGCTTGAAGAAAAATAGCGACGAGAGACCCAGCCCTCGCCAGATGTTGGGCCACCCCTGGTGTGTTGGCCAGCAGAGCGTCCAGGTGCGTATGGACAAGTTTGTCAAGAGATTGTGGGGCGATTTAGAGTAATACATATGATGAACGAGAGCTAGTAGATGCGATAAACTGGTAGTGGCGAGACAAGCGGTAGGGATGCGACGAACGAGACACAGCCAGAAGCAAGTCGCTACGTCTTCACTCTATGACGGGACACTGTCAGTAAAGGTATCTCTTAAATAAGCAATGCACTCTAACTGCACAGAATTTCTTCACTCAGTCCTTCATTGCAGGCTTACCAACAGCATTAACCAGGTAGATCAACGCTAGCACCATCATTTGAGGGTAATAGGCTGTATTTCACTACTTTAGCGCATATATCATTAGTATTTCGTGAAATAGACTGGATATGAATATACTAGCATAGATTTCGAATTTTGTCAGTCGACATATATTGCTGCAATGCTTAGGAGTATAATGTTCCACGTTCAATAGCTGTTACTTTCGCGTTGGCCTGTAAGAAGAAACCAGGCTCTTCGTAGTCAGTAACCTTGCATGGAATGAACTGAGAATTAATTCGTCCAAGTAGCACAGATATTAGTTTAAAGCAAGTTGTTGAATCCAATCATTAGTATTAAGGTGCGACAGATACCTCTAAGCAACTAGAATGCATTTCTGCGATATGGCTATTAATAGAAGTCCACCTTTATCCTGTTTTACTGCTTTATTGTATGATCCTCCTAGACTAAATTTCGCTCCACTGTATGGATATATTATTCTTCACAGTTGGCTCCAGAAATCAACAGATACAGTAAACTTAGCAGCTTTAGAGTGTAAAATAACACACAGATTATACTTTATAATTTTTATAATTCGGATTCACAAGCATAATTCTATCTTTTTGTTCGATCAAGAATAAGCTCAAAGTACAAGAAAATTGACTAAAATGTGTGATTAATGCAACAACGGGAGCGACACAAGTATGAGAATTTACTTCACTATATGGTTAACAACACACTGGGCGAACAATCGTTTCTCCTAGTATAACCCTGTCGCTGTTTTCAACGCCATAATTATATTTTCAGAATAACCTGTAGGGCACTGCCAGTAAAGATAACGAAGCCATTAACCGTAGTATAATTAACGGTGAGTAATGCTCCATATTTATGGAATGTCGAGAGTATATGTCGTTGACCGGAAGAGCGACACCAGTAAGATGTCGCAGTCACAGTAGCGACAGCACCAGAGTATTGCAGTAAGGGTGTCTTCGCTGTATACCAGGCGCCTGATCCACGACCTCTACCATCTGACCCATCATTTACAAGCACTCAGCAGACACAGCATATCGCTTCCACTCCATAACCATGTCGCGATCTTCAATATCGCAATGTCGCGGTTCCTACCTCCGCACGTGACACACAGCCAATGAAAAAAGTTCAAATGAGCTTCCACCACTAACTCCATCCACCACAACATGCCAGTACCATTCGAAGGCTTATTGCCCTACGCGGTCATGACCGCCTTTTTCGGGCTCGCCGGCCACGGCGTTGAATTCATCAGATACTGGGACAACGGCTGGAAGAAAGACAGATTCGATTTGGATGCGTGGGACGAAAGAATGATGAACAGAGACTTCTTGTTGACAGGTGTTCCAAGAGGCCAGTCACACGAGCCAGTTGCTCCCGAACACTTCAAGACTGCCGAGGTCCGTTTGCAAAGATACTACACTCCATACAGAGACCAATTCTTCAGTCTCAGAGAGAGATTGTACCGTGGGTACGTCACTGGCAACTGGGACTTATCATAGAGGAGACAGAAGGACGAGGTCCATACAGCATACGGTTTATAATAATATATACTACGAGAAGTGACTGTAGAGGGTGGGGAAGCGGAGGAGGAAATGGAGGTGGAGATAATAGAACTGAGAATCCTATCCAAGGGAGTTTGGAGAGATATTACCATCGAGGAAGCGGAAGTGGAGAGATAATGGAATCCAAGGAAGTAGACTTGGAAGTGGACGATTGAGTACTATCGGTAGAGGAATATCGACGAAAAGGAAGATTGAATACTATCCATGGGAGTTATTGAGTATACCTTCTATGGAAGTAACTGAATATGCTATCCGTGGAAATAGATCTATGATGATACGAGTGAAGAGAAGTAATTTACTGGTTCTCCAAATTCGGATATTATTACCTTGTATAGTAATCAATTGAATTATCATTTTTGAGCTTATTTTTATAATATCAAGCTGTTACTAAACCGCTCTTTAGTTGCATGCAATAGCACTAACAGTATTCACAGCACCATTCCAGGAGTAGAGCACTATAAAGATGATAAGAAGGGATTATCCATAAAAGGAGATAATTTTACATAGAAACAAGTAGGAGATCACGGACAAATAATGAAGAAAACCAAAATTCCACAATTACAATTAGCTATACTAAATTGCCAGCCCAATGAACCATCCACAGAGAATTTCCAAGCTGTTATGTGTTCACGTAAGAAAGTCAAGATACAATATAGTAAAAATCTCCAATACCACGAGTAACTCAGGGATAAGATTACTTATACTACGAGTAAGTGCTGTTTCAAAATGATAATACGATTAAATGCTGTACTAATATAAAGCGAGTAAGATAAATGCAACTCCATGAATAATAAGAATAATGCTGACTAAAATAGAGTAGAAAATACTCGAATACTCCATACTCAACCCATAAGAACACCCTCCAAACACTCATTTCCTACCGTGATGCCCACCAGCCTTGCTGGTGCACCCATGCATTACTTGAAGTCCTTGTAACTCCACTTCTCAGTCATCTTAGGAGCATACTTTCTCTTCTTAGCCACAGGAACTCTGGCCTCGATTTTACCACTGGATTGCAAGTTCAACATTTGATCGTAGAACAAGTTTCCTTCAGGCTTCAAGTTCTTCAAGTTGTTGGTCAACTCGTCCGATAATTTGACTTCCAAGGGTGCTTCCACAGAGTCGTACTTGAACAACTTCTTTCTCTTTCTTTCAGCTTTGGTTTCCTTTGGTTTCTTGGGTGCCTCAGCCTGTTCCTTCTTTAATATGGTGTCGAGATTTTGCAAGTCTTGCAATTGCTTCTTGAAGCCCTTGATCTTGTCTTCCAACTCTACCCTCTTTTTATGCTTAGCTTCTCTGTTTCTTCTGGCCTTGGTCTTAATCTTGACCTGCACCGGCTTCATCAACGACAACTTGTAGTCCTTTTCTTCGCCTTCTTCTTCCTTGTCCTCTTCCTGTTCTTCTTCCTCTTCGTCACTGCTATCTAATAATTCTTCGTCCTCCAATGTTTCAATGAGATGCTGGATTCTCTCTTTGTGCTCCTGCATTTTTTGACGGTTGAGTTCGAGCTTGTACTCCACTGAGTATTCCTTGTTGATCAATGCTTTCCACGATTCCAATGATGGGTTGTACGATTTTCCTGCGTCGACCGATTTGGTGTTCAAGTCGTTCTTTTCAAGCAAGATGGGGCTCTCCTTCATGGTCTTTGGCACAACTGTGGCCTTAGTCACTTCTGATATCGAAGAAGCAGGCTTGACGTTTTCTGGGAATTCGGGAGCAGGCTCATCTCCCCAGACATCCATGGATGAACCTCTGACAAGACCATCCTGCTCGGCCCTGTTCAAGGCCTTGGACTCACTCTTGTACTTACCACCGTTGAGCTTGATTAACCTCAACAAGTCAGTCTTTTTGACCCCTTGGATGGTGTTGTTGTTGGTGCCCTTGTTGGCTCTTGGGTTTTTCAACGCATCAATTTTGGACTTGTTGGCCAAAATTTCGCTGGTTTTGGACTTCTTGGCCAATCTTTTGGCTTCTGTAGGGGCCGAGTCGATCACGAACCCGTTGTCATCCTCCGAACCCTTGGATTTTCCCAAAAGGATCTCTCTGTCTCTGATTTCTTCTAAACCTTCTTCAACGTCCTGAATGTCCACGTTTTTTCTCCAGGCTTTCTTTCCCTTTCTGGATGGCTGCGGCCTCTTGGGCTTGGTTTGTTCCTTGACGTCAGACATGGCTGTGGAAGTCTGTTCAAGGGGGTGAATGTGTGGGATGTATAGTTGATTTCTGGTTTAATTTTTCAGATGAGATGCGTGTCACGTGCCCAGATTAGATAGCGAGATGGCCGGGTGGGACACGACCTTTTGCACCCATAAACTGTTACTAGAGCACTAATCAGAGTGGGAGGGTAGCAGGAGGGTGCAGAGGGTGAAGCAATAAACAAGAAGTCACTAATATGGCCTGGATATTTTTTTGTGATCGAAGCCATTACAGTTTGATTCTTTTCATATAGTTAACTAATTAGTAATTGCATTAACTCTAACCTATTTCTTCTAGCTAAGCTGTTCGAGGTGGATCTGGCAACAGATCGACCAGACATTGTGAAGACGATGTCAGATACGAATGTAAAAATATCTGTAATGAACGGAGAGTCTTGTGGCTTAGAAATTGCCTGAAGAATTAGGGTGAGAGCACCAAACAGATCTTAAAATAGTGGTCATTATTGTCAGGATATTCTAGACAGCCACTGTATCTTAATCTGAAACAACGAAGGCTGGAGCAGAGCCAAGCATAGCTGTAGACCAGTCATTCCCTGCCATTCCAGCCCCCTGTTTGACCGAAAGTAGTCCAGGTTAATTGTCCTATCTTCGCCTGGATTACTCCTGTAATTAAGCCATTGAGTTGAAGATAACGAGAAACATCCTGAGCATGCCTGTAATCAAACATCAACGAATTGCCTGGAAAGAATGAAATTAATCTACCCTCTTCCAGATCAACCCACTATGAAAGTCCGGAATGAGTTTGAGTAATTAATTCCTTGTATTACTCCTTAGTAGCAAAATAGTCGAACAACTGTTGTATGGAAGGGCAGCCCGAAGTATCCTTGGCTATTGTAACTGGCACCATTTATCACCTTCTAAAAGTTTCATGGGTGTCAATCTGGAGAGCTCTCGATACATCATGGCTGTCGATCTAAAGTGCCAATTAACATCTTCTTCTCGTTAGTGAGCTTCTAGGTATTTGTTGGCCATCGCAAATCGTACGGTGAGCTCTCGATATATTGTGTTTGTATCGAAATCAGTTGAAACTGGTTCCTGAACTCTGGATCTTGGCTGCACTTCAGTCAAAGCGCTTGTCGACTGAGTCTGATTATGGCTGCGAATTCTTCTTTGAGTTCTGCGTCACTGTATCACATAAAACGCCTCAATCACTAAAACTCTTCTCGTACTCACTACTGAGCTTCTGGAGATTCTGCTCGCTCAACTTGTTGCTCACAGGAGAATTCACCACGGGAAACTGGTCGGGCGAAGACTCTCTGCTGGCACCATCCTCGGGGTTCTGCGGCTCCACCGCAGCCACAGACTTGCGACGGTCTCTGCGCTCCTTCTTATCACGTTTGAGCAACTTCCCCCTGTCCAAGACCTGTTCCTCCTGCAAAAAGGCCAACATGTGGTTTCTTCGTCTCACACCTTCGTGGATCCAGAACTCGCTTCTGTAGAGCTCCCAGCCCTCACGCACGTCGGTGTTGAACAGCCTGGCGTTCAACACCAACTTGACGTCCGTGACACCGATCCGAGGCTGGCACTGCAGCTGGCACGACACCAAGAACACTTCCAATCTCGAGTGTCTATTTTTGACAGTGGACGGATACGCTTTGTGCAAGCAATTGAGACACATGGTAGCCGTGAAGAGCAGTAACTCACGGATCACATCGATGATGGAGTCGCTCCAGGGAGTCTTGATCTTGACGAGCCGCACGTTGAGCTGTCGCAAGCCCTTATTGGTGGACGACAAGAATTTCCGTGGAAGAACGATGGTTTTCTGGTACTCTCCCAGGAGGTGGTACAACATCAACGTCACCAACAACGCGAGGAGCACAAACTGGAGCACCACGCGTGCTGTGCCCTGCGACGAGTAGCGAGGATCCACCAAGAATAAGTGGTGGCTGATCCAGGCAATTAGTGAGCACAACACCGCCAAAAACGTCAAGTACTTGCGTCTGAGAGCTCTCTGCTGGATCACCTGCGCTCGCAAGCTCTCCTCGAGAATGAGCAAGTTACGGAAGATCTTTCCTGTGGCTGGCATCAGGGTATATCCCGTCCCCATGGGGTATTCGTGGCGGGAAGAACGGTGAGAACGCACGCTGGCACCGTCTGCAGACTTCGTGGACCTGCGACGGACCCGTTTGGTCTTGGGACTGGGAGTTTCTTCGGTAGTTGGCTTCGTTTTGCGAGCTCTTCTAGGCGATACGGACGCTGGAGACGGCGAATCGGGCACACTGGCACGGTGGGAACGGCGAGGACTATGCCTGAAGTCGAGAGAGCTCTGGGACGCTCCGTCGGAGTCGGAAAACACCACGAAGTCGTCGTCGCGATGAGTGTGGGACGAGTAGGGAGTAAGCTCCATGGGAGAGCGGTTGAAGAAGCCGTAGGCGTCGTCGTCACCCAACAACGGCGATGGTGGGGGAGATGGCGACAGTGTGGGCGTGGTTTGCGCCAGACTCTGGCCCGGAGGAGTCTGTTCTGTGACTGAAGACTCGTGGAGGTCTTCGTGGTGGTTTTGGTGATTTTCGTGCTGATTTTGGCGGTTTTCGTGGCTCTCCTGGTACTCCTGGCGGGACTCTGATGCCAGACTACTTTCCAGAGCTTCAGGAGCCGTTTTGGGCTCGTGATGTGGATGTTCTTGTGGTTTCAAGTCGATGGCATTCTGCAAGGTATTGGGGCGAGGAGGGTCGCTTTGAGGCTGGGAAAAAGACCCAGAGGACTGTGGCAGCTGTGCGGACGCGGAGGCTCCTTCCTGGCGTGGTGGCACGCTTGTGTCGTCATCCATGGCGTCGTTGGAGTGGTGGAACTGGCTGGGGGGCAGCTTCACTTGTTGGCCCGCGCTTACGCAAGCACTTACGTAATCAGCTCTCATGCCAACATTTCCCCAGCCCACCATCCACGGCGTAGTTCCCAACGCACCTGCCAGCACTCCACGATCCGCTGGACACCCGCTAGCCCACTCCCACCTCCCAAACAGGCAATTTTTCCGGCAGCCACCGTCCAGCTGAAGCCGACCGTTCAAATCGGGCAGTCTATCCATCTTTCTTGGTGATCCAGACACCGTCATAGTCACACGACTGGCACTTTATTACAGTTAGAAAAGACGACAAGCAGTCGCAAGAGAGCTCTGACGTCATATCAGACACTACAGTTCATTAGTCACACGACTGACACGACATTGAGTTCGAGAAGCATCGTAATCTCCTCAACAGCACACGATCGTCTTCATTCAGCAGGCATTAAAACGTCATAAGTGACAATTATCCTTGATACCGACGTCTTCAGTCAGCAGGCATCGAACATCCAGAATTGCACGACTGAAAAGTTCTACTCCACGGGACTACACTGAACTCGCCACGTCACAGACACCAAAAATCAAGTATCGTTCACAGGACTATCCTGAAATATCACATCAGACTTCAGCCCCTCTAGCTTGCCCGAGCCTACTTCATACAGTAGATCAAGACATCCAGAAGGTCGCAGAACGGTTCACATCACGATTCAGAGCACACTGCATTATTCGTTTAATTCACTTGCAGAACTAGATCGCTTCAACCATTAAGAGCCAACGCTGCACTCAGAATTGCTAGAAAATCTGTAACTACAGCCAGAGCAGATATCACAAGTTAAAGAGCTCGCTTTAATTCCAAGAAAGTCACTTCACATTTCACAGTCAGAAGACTCCCTTCACTACTTGCATTGCTAGCCAGCTTCACAAGGCTAACTTGCAAACAAATCCAGTTTTTGAGCCAGCGTATCCTTTGCCAACCAGAGAAAACTACCCTTCAAGGCCAGCTTGTGCCCCAATTCTATCCTTAATCAATACCAAAGCACAATGGCCTCGTTGAAAGAACAAAAGCAACTATTCGTCTCCGACCTTTTGGGAGGCAGTATCTCCGAGATCTATCTCCTAACCAGCATCTCGATCACCTCATGGTTGTCGTACAGTTTGGCCCAGAAGAGCCTCCAGAAGCGCGGAAGCAACGTCTCGTTGACTTTCGACTTTATTTTCAACGCTGTCACTTTGTTGGCAGCCATGACCATCTACAGCCCGAGCCTCCAGTGGCTCCACTGGATGGTCATCATTCCAGGAGTGGCTGTTGCCGTGTGGAGCAGAAACGTCCCCAAAAAAATCGGTGCAAACGGGCCAAAAAACGCCCAAAAACGGGAAACCCTGGCTAAGAAACGCTCAAATAACTCTACGGATACCAACGGGGCTCTTCCCCCAGACTTTCTCCCCAAAAAGCCGTTCATCACCGCCTATCGCTCGCACATGATGATCATCACAAACCTCGCCATTTTGGCGGTGGACTTCCCTGTTTTTCCCCGTCGCTTCGCCAAGGTCGAGACCTGGGGCACCTCGTTGATGGATCTTGGTGTTGGCTCGTTTGTGTTCTCGATGGGCTTGGTGCACTCGCGGTCGATTATCAAGGCCCAGACCCTTCAGAAAGCCAGGTTCAACTGGCAAAACTACCTCCGAATCGTGGCCAAGGGCATCCGCAAGTCGGTGCCATTGACTGTGTTAGGATTGGTGCGGCTCTTCAGTGTCAAGGGCTTAGATTACCAGGAACATGTTACTGAGTATGGAGTGCACTGGAATTTTTTTATGACTTTGGGGCTCTTTCCCACGCTTTTGGCACTCATGGACCCCGTGCTCGTGTACTTGCCTCGTGCATTGGTGGCCTTTGGGGTTTCTGTCGCCTACGAAGTGGTGTTGCACCGTGGAGGTTTATTGAAGTATGTGCTCACTGAGGGAAATCGCTACAATAATGTGTTTTCCATGAACAAGGAGGGCATCTCGTCGTTTTTCGGGTACTTGAGCATCTTCATCTTTGGCCAGTCGTTCGGATCGTTTGTGCTTCCAGCCAGAGCCACTCCCTACAACTTGGTGCAAATCCATAATGGACAAACTGGGGTGCGCAACAAGCGCACGAAGACCAGCTGGTTCGAGAGGGCCACCACTGTGTCCACCACGCGGGGGCTCGTGATAGCAGCTGTGTTCTACCAGGCAGTGTTTGCGTGGGTATCGTCGTCGCCATGGTTTTCCAATATCAGTCGTAGATTGGTGAATTTCCCGTACGTGGCATGGGTGTTGTCCTACAACGCCACATTCCTCTTGGGGTACCATGTTGTGTCGCAGTTGGTGTTGGGGGTAGAGTCTCGGGTGTTGAACTCCACCAACAGCGGGGGCTTGGGGCTCTTTTTGGTGGCCAATCTCTTGACAGGCTTGGTCAACATGTCCATCAACACATTGCAGTGCAGCGACGCGGTGGCATTCGGCATCCTCGTGGTGTATGCGGTTGCCGTGGTGGGTATTGGGCTTGAATTAGATCGGAGAAAGCTCTACCTCAAGTTGTAGCTGCAATATCCCCTCAATAGGCTTTACAGTTATAAAATAGAACGTCCAGCTGTAGGATGTGCATGATTCCATCAGAAAATATTCCAGGATACCAGTATGAATTCATCATCTCTCCGTAGCTCCTGCATTAATCCATCAGAAAATAAAGCTGTAGCAAATCATCACTTTAGCGTCTGCATTTATCCATCCTTCACTCTTAATGTTTATCATTCAGCTATTAGTAGGATTTTGGTTGGAGAAGGTTCTCAAGAGAGCACCAGGGGGTCGGATGAGCAGTTGGCTTGGGCATTAGCGACATTAAAAACTTTAGTAGTAAACAAAAATATTAAGAAGTAATCAAGTAACTCTTATGATACACTTCGGATGCAATGCTGCAAATAAAGCCTATGGGTACTTGTGCTGGTTTCCAACCTGCTATCAGATCTACACCTCCGCTATAAGAACCTTTACTAACAGGCCAAGAACATCCATACCGCTGAAAGCACAAGGCACCTCTAGTATTAGAACCCTCTTTAAAAGGACAAAACATCCGTACCGCTCCCACTTGGTTTTATATGCAGTGCTGATTAGGCTTCGAGGTTTTTCGAATTTGTTTGATTGAACAATATTCAGTAGATTAGTAAGATTGGGTCACAGTAATTTGTTGGGTATTATGGGGAAATAATTGATCTAATCTTTCAGATTTTCACCCCAAATTGATAACCTTCCCGTGGGTGGTTCAATCAATATTGTGCTATCAAGCTGATTGAAAGCATGATCTAATGTGAGACCCAATTACCATCCACCTTTCTCTTTTTGCTAAATTTTTCTTTGAGTAAGTGGCTAAACTTCATTTAAATAGGAGGGTAAAGTTTCCCGTTGAATGTTGACTATATGGATTGGACACGACCAAATATTGCAGCTACCAAGTTGCAACAATAGAGGTTCGGCAATCTCGGCCTGTACGGTGAAACAGGAGCCAAAAGGATCAAGGATAATTGACAAGAGAAATTACCATTGAACAGAAAACGCAATTCTTAGCGAGAATTTAGGCGGGAAAGATAGAAAATTGTACTTTAACTAGGGGGAAGTCCCTGTGGTCCAACGGTGCCCTTAATTGTGCCTTCAGAGCACCAAGTATGGTTTAACAATTAATTCACTCTACTGCTCTTTTAACAGCTTCATTGGTGTTCTATACAGTAGTTTTCAAGATGTTAACTTGTTGCACCCAATTGAAAGACTGAATTAGTGTACACAATCGTATTCTTCGTTCCATTTCTTGCCGAGTGATTTTATCTGCTTTGAACTTGGGAACTGTCATTGGAATATGTAGTGCTAAAACTATGTGAAATATTGAGTAACGCTATTCAAAAAGGTCAAGTCACAAACTATAAGTGGAAGTTTTCATTGTTTCCACACAAAAACGACGTAGAAATACCATTAGTAGAAACTCGATATGACTTGGGAATACTAGATAATCTCCAGTCCTAGCTCACCCAACAGGTAAATCACCTTCTTTAAATTATTGTAATAATAGTCGATCTGGGCGCCTGCACACGCTGATGGGAAAACCAACACACCACGTGATCTTGGTCACGTGGCTCGCACCCCCAACGGCTGCCTAACCTGTACCTCCCAGACCCTCCCACCCGCAGCGACATTTACCCACTTCCATATACAAACCACCTCCCTCTCCATTTCGTCTTCAGGAGCCTCCACCAATCCATTGCTGGCGTCCCCCCACACACACCCCAGTCCCCCACGCTCCTCTCGTCGGTCCGGCACACGCTCCATACCCTCACGTCTCCCCCACGGATCCAGCGGCAACTTCCTCCACCACAACTGCTGCCACTTCTCTCTGGAACGTACTAACTCACTTCCACCAGCCAATTCCCCCCCAATTCGCCTCTAATTCGCCTCCAGCCATGTCACAGGCCTCGTCGTCCTCGTGGACGTCGTTCCTCTCGTCCATCACCTCGTTTAACGGCGATTTGGCCTCGTTAACCGCGCCTCCCTTCATCTTGTCGCCAACATCCTTGGTGGAGTTTTCCCAGTACTGGGCAGAACATCCCGATTTGTTTGTGGAAGCCAGCCTGTTGCGTGCTGACGACAACGCCGGCGCTCCCGAAATCGAGGCTATGGCCTTGAAACGTGCCATTTCCGTCACCAAATGGTTCATTTCCACGTTGCGGTCGCAGTACTGTCTGCGTAACGAGTCCATGGGGTCGGAAAAGAAGCCATTGAACCCTTTCCTAGGTGAGGTTTTCGTGGGTAAGTGGGACTCGCCTCTGGTGGGTGAAACGGTGCTCTTGTCGGAGCAGGTCAGCCACCATCCTGCTGTCACTGCTTATGGCATCATCAATGCCAGCCACAACGTTTCGTTACAGGGCTACAACGGCGTCAAGGCCACCATCTCCAAGGCGTCCATCAACGTCAAGCAGTACGGCCACGGCATCTTGCAATTGGACGACTTGAACGAGTCGTACTTGTACACCTTGCCACCACTCCACATCGAAGGCTTGATCAGTGCATCGCCGTTTGTGGAGTTGGAGGGCACTTCCTACATCCAGTCGTCCAACGGGTTCATTGTCCAGATCGACTACTCGGGAAGAGGATACTTTTCCGGGAAAAAGCACACGTTCAAGGCCAGAATCTACCGCGACCAGCTCTCGTCTGCCAACAAGGACAATGCCTTGGTCACCATCAGTGGCCAGTGGTCCGACAAGTCGTACATCGCCAAGGGCTCAGCCACCCCCAGCTCAAAGACGGACGAGTTGTTCTACGACGCCATGGCTGTGAAGCCAGAACAATTGCAGGTCAAGCCTCTTGAATCCCAGCATCCCTTGGAGTCCAGACGCGCCTGGAAGAAGGTAGCCGACGCCATCAAGAAGTCCGACTACGACCAGATCCACCAAGAGAAGTCCATCATCGAAAACGAACAGAGAGACCTCAGAAAGAAGGAGCAGGAATCGGGAGCCAAGTGGCAGACCAGGTGGTTCGACAACGTCGACTACGCTGCCGAGCAGAAACACGATCCCTTCACCAATTTGACCAACTTGGCCAACTTGTCCATCCACAACGGCCCCTCAGGCTCTGCTAAGAGCTCCAAATACGACACAGGCGAGGCCAAGCACTGGAGATTGAACTTGGACAACTGGAAGCAAGAAACCGAAATCAAGCTCTAGATGTTTGACAAGATACGAGTTACTAGTGACAAGTATGTCCTTCCGTTGGTACAACCAGTTTGAATGACAAGTATATCCGTTCGCTTTCAAGATACGAATCACTATTCAAGACATGCCTTTTGTTGGTTCGATACAAACCTGTTGAAATGGTAGAACTCTCTTCCTTTGGCTAGCACTATGCGTATCTTGTAGTTATGGGTCCGACATGTGGCTGCAATTACTTTTGCGGTAGTATGATATGCGGTTTATTCGTCAGAGAGGGAGTGCAAGAATTGTTTCCATGTCATCTTAGAAGCTTATCAATAGCCAGTTGAATCTATTTCAGTGCCGTTTCGTATTATCATTAATTAATTTCAAGTATTCACTTTATAATCGTTTTATATAACCTGATTTTTCAAACCGTACTATAAAACCAGAATTCACCCACTGGTAATTACTATGTTCAAGTGAATAATCGGACTGGTTCTTACTAGGTGAATTTGTTTTCAAGACAACAAGAAGCCACCTAGATTAAGTGGGTAGATGCTAGACGATTACACCCAGAACGATACTTCCAGCGAGAATTGGGAGGGTTTTAAGATGTATTTCTAATCCCACCAGATTTGAGTCTTGGAACGAATAAAAAGGCTACAAATAAATGCCAAGTTAACCACACACCATTTATATTGTGTGTCACTGAATGCCAAATAAACCACCTATACACATTGAATGTCACTGAAAGGCCGTGTATTCACGTAACCCATACAAACCCATACACTTAATAAAAAAGCATACCATAGAGCCGAGTCGGCTACTGAGCGTAAATCTACCAGGCGGAATAGTATACATAAAACCGAGCCTACTGAGCGTAAATCACCAGGTGTAGTTGCAACCCAAAACCCAATCAGCAAGGTGTAGTTTCACACCATAAAACAGCTACTGAGCGTAAATCTACCAGGGTGTCCAAAATGATCATGTGACTGGACTTATACAGTCTCTTGGAATAAAGCGGAAAGGTCTCACCAAGCGTAATGCCCAGACCTATCCCCTCACCCCATGATATCAATCATAGCTCAAGCCAGCTGGGACTAAAATCTGGGGTAGTCCGTGCCCCAACCAATCCAGGGCTTCTCACGTGCAAACACTTAGGGCTTCTGCAGTCACCTGACCGCGCCCACCACCAACTCGCGCGCCATACAGGCCGTCTACACTTTGGTGCTGGGAACTTTACATTTTCGGGTGCAACCCGCACTTTCCCACCTAACCCGCAACCCTCGCCAGGCTCGCAGCAAAAATTTTCCACTGCACCAAAAACATCCAGCTAAAAAAAATTGAAAATTCATTTACTTCTTTTTGATAGCATCGATAGAACTATACGAAATGGCTGAATCTCACAGATGTATGTTTGGATAACAAGAACGAGGGCCTACAAAAGGCTATTCCCTGATATAAAGACGTGGCTGATAGTGGATGGACGACTGGTCGCTCCCATCTCCAATGGTGGGTTGCACCAGGCATGAAGACATCGAGTGACTGAAGTGAAACAAGTGAAAAATAAGCAATGCTGGCAGCAGCAAGAGGGCCCCAGACGAGTGGAGGCTTCTGTGCAACAGCCAACCACGCTTAGGCTGGGCATCGATGTACATCCATCCATTCACCAACGTCGACATATCACCAGTGTGAAACAAGTACTAACAAAGCAGTATACGTTAAGGGTAAGCATTTGTCATACCAACGTTCCAAGAACGTCAACAACCCAAATGTCTCCTTGATCCAAGTCGAAGGTGTCAACAACACCCAAGATGCCAAGTTCTACTTAGGTAAGAGAATTGCCTACGTCTACAGAGCTTCCAAGGAAGTCAGAGGTTCCAAGATCAGAGTTATCTGGGGTAAGGTCACCAGAACTCACGGTAACAACGGTGTCGTCAGAGCCAACTTCAGAAAGAACTTACCAGCCAAGACTTTCGGTGCTTCCGTCAGAATCATGTTGTACCCATCCAACATCTAAGTTACGATCCAATCACCACCATTTCCCCACCTCCTGATTTATTAAGTTAAATTGAAATAAGCAAGACGTATTACATCCAGTATATTACATACGTTTATTACATTGGGTTCTTTGTATATTAATTAGAACTTGATAATACACAACACTTATTAATTGTTACTAGGGATGGTATGTAGTTGTAGGCCGGCAATCGTGGTACTCCTGGAGGTACCATGCTGATCACGTGCGCTGTGACTCAGTTATACCACATGGCAGTTGTCTACAGGAATAGGCCTGTGTATTCCACGGCAGAAGCGTAGTTATCATACTAGTCTAGGACCTTCAGTTGGTCACGTGTGCGCTCGGTTTGCGTGCATAGAAGAGATCGAATATGTTCTTTATGTAACCAATTTAGAATACGGTACCAATCTCCGTGCTTTCAAATAATGAAAGTCTGGAATGGTAATAAACTCTCCAGCCTTAGCCAATAATGGCCGGGGCTATTTCCTGAAGTCGACTTTTCGTCTTATTTGTACAGGAGGATGGACTCAAACGGTGGTGATTTTTCTTACATTTGTCGGGTGATTGACTGGGGTGCCTGTAAAACATTCAATTTGTCGTGGCTTTTACATTATTGTCCCTCACAGTCTCCCCTTGGTCCGATAACGACAGTGTAGGATTGTCATCCGCCCTGTCTAGCGGCAGTCCATCATTTCCATTTTTTAATGTATTAGTATTGTATGTGAATTTTAATTTGTTCCAATTATACCTCCAGTCTAGTGTCATGGTCTACTAAGAGCTATCGTCTGATATTTTACACATTTTGGAGTGAAGTGCTCACCAAGGTGTAGTCTGGTACAACTAAGGGGTCCGTAGTCAGTAGTAGCTGCCAGCTTAGTACAAGAAACAGTTTCGAAAATTGAATTTCCAATAGCCTCACAGTGTCAAATTCGATAAAGTTTTCTGCAAGGCTCAAAATTGGATTTCCCCAGGCTATCGATCCCAAACGTTCTCAAATTCGATAGACTACTTTTCCTGCCACGCTTGTCGCCGAAAAGCTGGCTAGCTAGCTTTTGCCAGTCTGACAATACTCTCGCTGACAATCTTGCCGAAAACCACACACTCCAAGAGCGACGAGCCCCCGAGCCGGTTTCCCCCGTGCACCCCTCCGCTTACCTCGCCTGCAGCGTACAAGTTGGGCACGGCACTGCCGTTCTCGCGGAGCACTCGTCCCTGGGTGTCGATGGCCACACCCCCCATGGAGAAGTGCACTACGGGAGTCACCAACCCGTAATAGTACTCGCCCGAGAAATCACTGCTGCCAAACTGGGTGCGTCCTAGGGGGTCTGTAGCTGTCGCTACGCACTTGGCGTAGTTCTCGATAGTGGCAGTAAATGTTGCCTCGTCTGCGCACGCGAGTCCCTGTTGTGTGAGTAATCGCACCAAGTCCGCTACCGTGCCGCGGTGCACTAGGCCCTTCAGCATGTAGAAGTCCATGTGGGCCTGTGCCTGCAAGTAGTCGCTAGCGCTAGCGAGAATGACCGCGGTGCGGGAGCGACAGTGGGCAAGGAGCGCCTCCGTCACGGCGTCACGCGTATCCAACTCGTTGACAAACCGAAGTCCTGTTTCTGGCGACACGAGAATGGCACCCACGCCACGGACAACCTCGCCACAGAGGAACTTCCACGAGTTGTTGGTGTCTGCCACATCGACAAACCCAGTGGGGTGGACCTGGACCTGGTCCATTTGAACCAACTTTGCGCCAGCGTCGCGGACAGCCAATTTGTGGCCGTCTCCTGTGGTTTGGCAGCCATTCGTCAGCGGGAAATCCACCAAGTCAGGGCGGTGCTCCCCCAAAAGCTGGGCGTCCGCACCGTAGCCGCCAGTGGCCAACACCACGCTGTGCACGTCCACTAGCTCCACGCGCTCGTGCGAGCGTTCCACCGCCACTCCCGTGACCGCCCCGTCGTGCACCACAAGCAGAGCTACCCGGCTCTGCTTCATCACCTGGAGCTGGCTAGACGGATAGCTCTGTAACTGCTTGCACAACGCCAGCACGATAGCCACTCCTGGTGGCATTCTGCCAGCGCCGCGATGGGTGCGGGCGTACGAGTGGCCTCCCAAGAGTGCCACTCGCGAGAGGTCGATGTTCTGGCTGGCGAGCCAGTTGTGGGCCCACTGCGAGCGGCTGGCCAACTCCCACACCAAGTCGTGGTTGCAGAGACCCTTGCCAGCTCGCAAGGTGTCTTCGTAGAAGGCACCCACGGTATCGCCGTTGTGCTGGTGCCGTGTGGGCACCCCGTTGATCCCCGACGACGCCTTGATGGAGTTGCCGCCTAGGGTGTCTGTTTTCTCCACTAGCACCACTCGGACCCCTTTTTTGAGCAATTGTAAGGTGGTGGTGAGGCCTGCCAACCCCGAGCCCACCACCACGGTGGTGCTGGAGTATCTAGCGGCGGACAGCATGCAATAGTATGATAAGAACACGGTAGCTAGTAGTGTGATCCATATCCAGTGCGGGAGGAGGAGCATAGGGAGGTCGCGGTAGATATTGCGGGGGGAGGGGGAGATAAGGCCCGGATAAGGGCGTGACGGCTAGTGAGGGGCAGCCAGGCTAGTGGCGCCACCGAGAGCTAGTGGCACCACCCAGGGGTCAAACACGAAGGGCTAGGGGCCCCACGCTAGGGGCACTGTACTAGCGGCTCGCGGCATGGTCTCACCCCATGGGAGTCTTTGCTGAGTCGCACCACCGCAATTAGTGACACCACCTAGCGCTCACGCCATTGACTAGTGGCACCACTACCCATAAACTAGCGCAAATCTGCAGCCAACCTGATGATCACACTAGCTCCAGGTTTTGCCACCCTTGAGCAACTTCTCCTTGGTCATTGTCGTAGCCAACCAGATCTCGTAAGCCACGCCGATCCCGCCTGCCTGGTCGTGATTGGTGTCTCTAAGCCGTGGTCGCAAATACTCCATTTTAGGCTGCAACATCACAGTGCAGGTGAGCATAATAGAGATTTTAGTGCTGTGAAATAATTGAGTATATATACTGATAAGTAACTAGAATTGATTTATGGGCCGAGATATTTCAAGTATTTCTGTAACAGATTAAGTAAGGTAGATATAGTCTTAATACCCTTGATAATATAATTAGTTCCAGCCTGGGAAATGAACCGCTCAATACTCCTGGCCGAGAGAAATAGCTGGTTTGTTGCGATTGGGTGGCTATTCTTCTGGGAATAGCTGCCACTGGAGGCCACCACAACTTTGAAAAATCACAGTGCTACTACTAGTGTTATGTCCAACTGATTACAATCCTTGTTCGGTATACTTGATGTAATTTTGTAATGAAACGTAGACTACGCCATTTCAAGCATTTTGAAACGGTATCCATTCTAATGTAATTAACACTAGCTAAACTACTGCCCATTGCTAGAAGGTGCTGAATAATCAACTTTTTACCTGCGTTGTGCCATTTCCTAAAATACCCCGAAAGTTAGAGATGGAAGCAAAAACCTAAGCTCCTCCGATTTGAACAGTTCCCAAAATGATTTTGATATCACCATTTGTGCTTGTTCGATGGGGTCGTTGTAAATTTACAGGAAATCCCAGGCAAATGCCCAAAATCCATTTATCTATTCCCAAATCGCTAGTTCATGCCTATTCCTGTAGTAGTCAGCAATGCCGTAAAACTAGCCATCTGTCCAGTTGGCTAGGGTTCGAAGACCTACGACTCGATGTACATTGTAAGCAAACAAAATTAGCAGCTAGAAGAAACCAAGGTGGAAAATATGCAAAAATATAGAACGAATGTTACTTAAATTGAGCTAGAAGAGACCAGGGGAAAATATGGATATTCCATAAATTCTGGATTCGGAAATGGACATTACTTGGAGATTCACAATCTTCCGAAATTTATTCAATTGTTCCTTGTAACTTTATACGAAAGTTAATTTTTAAATTCGAGAATAAGCGATTTCTTTCTTCGGATATGTGATGAGATATTCTGCGTATTTCACTACTTTTCACTACTGTCGCAACATTCAGCAGAGACAATTGGGGGTACTCCAACATCTGGCCGGAGTTCGGATGCTTCAGTAGTAACCTTCGGATATTCGGAGATCCTCCATCCTACCAATTGTGCCAAATACACTCTTAGCTAGAACCCTCTCATCATTCTTCGCCGACTCACCAGAATCTACTAGAAGATCTGATCTGATCACGTGCTACTAGGCACGTGACCCCCTCTACATCTGCTGCTCCCACCAATTATTCAGCACTCCACCATGCTCCACTTGAACAATACCATCCACCCAGACACCCGCAACAAGCGCTTCAAGTTCGAGTCCTTCCTCCGCAAGGAGTACAACTTCGGCTTGGACCCCGACAGACCCGTCTGCCAGTACTTCAACCCGCAAAAACCACTCAACTCGTGCCCCAATGGCAACAGATGTCCCAACAAACATGTGGCTGCCATGTACAACAACAAGATCGTGTGCAAGCACTGGCTCCGTGGGCTCTGCAAGAAGAACGACCATTGCGAGTTTCTTCACGAGTACAACCTTCGGAAAATGCCCGAGTGTTTGTTCTACTCCAAGAATGGCTTCTGTACCCAGACACCTGAATGCTTGTACCTCCACGTGGATCCTCAGCTGAAGATCCCTGAGTGCCAAAACTACAGCAAGGGCTTCTGTCCCGATGGACCTCAGTGCTTGAGAAGACACATCCGTAGAATCATGTGTCCTTTGTACTTGAGTGGGTTCTGTCCCAAGGGTCCAGAGTGCGAGTACACCCACCCCAAATTCGAGGCTATCATCAACAGAATGAGAATCAGGCCCGACAGAACTGCTGCAGAGAGAGACGAGGACGCGTTGGCCATCAAACTCTTGGCTGAGAAGAAGGACAGTCTTGCGCAGTCGTCAAAGAAGCACGGAAGAGACGGCAGACATAGGTGATCAAATGAGGTTATTCCAGGTCGTGGTGGATATTTACCAGACTACTCAATATTTCCACAGTACGTGACACTCCAGCCATTGCGGGTTTAGCAATTGTTGGCTCTTGTGAGAACTTCACCGTTCTCATCGATTCAATGACACACACTGTCAGAAACAGCATTCCGAGACTTCCCTGTAATCGGTTAATGGAAGGCGTTGGAATCGAAGATCCTTCGTTGCTTCACATGTTTCGTTGGAGTGACAGAATCCATCGATATTTTACAAAACCCATAGCTGGAAGCACAGCCATCGTTCATACTGACTGTTCAGTCAATCCATAGTATATTTATTATATAGACGAAGATACGACAATGTACATTACTTAATTATATGCAAGTGTGGTGGTAGATACCTAGATCTAGTGTAGAACTGCTGAATGCTTCTGAAATGAAGATTTCATTCTGAGTATCCGAGTACTTCATCATTGCTTCGAGATACGCCTGTAGATTCTAGTCTGGGATTTAATGCGATACTTCTCCGAATTCCATTTCTAATTCTGCGAAAAGTACATGTAGCTTCCAATTCGATGTATAACACCTTCTGGCATCTCCATGAATCACTTCTACCCTAAGTCAGTTCATCTTCCCTGTAGCAAAATCCCTGCTCTAATTGAACCTAGTTCATTTTTTCATACTCTGTAACTTCTGATCTGTGATCTTTCCTGTGGAGTCAACACCCAATTAATACCTAAGAACTCGTCCTCATCTTCGGCATTTACATCGTCTTCCTCTTCTCCATCTTCGCCTTTTCTATGTCCGGCCTGGTTGGCATGCTTGGTGCTTTCCTCGTACTCCTCGTCATCCATATCGACCAACAACACTAATTGGGTAACCCTGACGAATTTCTCCCTGAGTTGATAGTTATCTTCACAGACTTCATTGATGAAGAAGGAGATATCCTTCTCTAACCTTACTGAACCCAACTCGTTAATTCGAGATTTTTTAAGCACAGAGTGTAACTTTTTCTCCAATAGGTTAACCAAGTTAATCACCAACAATCTAAGTAACTTATTGAAGACGGATTCGTCCAATGTATGCTTGTAGGGCTTGATTAATGACTGCCAATTGTTGCCGAATCTGATTAACCTATCGTCATTGCCGCCTTCGTTGGAGTGGACTATATATGTTTCCTGAACATCTGGAATCATCTCGTTGATCATGGCGATGATTCTATTTTTTAACGATTGATTGTAAAGATTAATCAAACTGTCGTTGATGATCTTGTTCGTGTTGCTGATAAACGGATTCAAAAAGTCATTTGTCAACCACAATTCAACCTTATTGGCATCTCCGTTGTACGGGAAGGAAGAAGAAATGTAGTTGGGAGATTTAAGGATATTGTTGATAATCTTGGTAAAATAGGTTTGACCAACAGAAACAGTGTTCAAATGAATGATAAAACTGAGCAACTTGGGGTTATTTGCTCCAGTCCGAAGTCCTCCTATGGACGATGAGATGGTTGAAGTGGATGTTCCCACAACGTTTCCCAAGGCACTTGAAGCCCCTTTGAAGAAACTCATGCCTCCATTCACTTCAGGAGTGCCACTCCTTGGAGTGGGAGTTGCGGTATTATTATTGCTTTCTGGTGAGACGAACGATAATGTTTGGTTGTATCTGGGTTGGTTCTGGTTTAAGTTTCTAATGAAATACCCATTGATTAAGTCATTCTGTAGGATCCGGCGTGTTTCCTGAACATACGTCTTGACTGTAGAAAGAATGGAAGTTTGGATGGAATTCCTGATAGTGGTGTTAAGAATTAAGGTAATATCCTCTATAACCGACGAGCAAGGTGAATGGTCGTCTGGAGAAATGTACAATGGATTGGAATTGGACTGGTTGATCTGCAAATATGCGTCAAGAGAAGGTAATTCTTCAATCATGATAGACTTTTCCAAAGATCTCCGGAAGTAGAAGATGTATAACGTCTCGAAAGCAGGCAAGAGCTTTTGGTTGATCTTTTTGGTAAAGTTGGAATCCACAATGAGCTGTGGTAATTTAAGTTCATCGTCCGAAGGTTTCAGCTCTTGGGAATTGGTTGTGAGGACTGAGGTAGAAGAAGAAGGAGATTTTGAGCTTATGGACTTTTGACGTTGGCGTAAGACGCCTGGTTTTTCCTTTGGTTCCTGGAGATACCTTACACTAATAAACTTGGAGTATAAGGACCAGTGGTGGAATATCACTGCAATCTCGTTGATCAAGTCTCCCACCTGAACAATGGATATAACATCCTCCTCCTGGACACGATCAGCTTGTTCGAGGGGCTGCTCGTGTCCTTGCTCTTCTGTTCTTCTGGTTAAAAATGGAAAGGTGTACAATTCAATATCTTGGAATAATTTGTCGATCCGTCTGAGATCGTAGAAGGTATCGCTGATTACCCCAATCTGGCTATCGACCTCATTTTGTATTTTTTTGATCACATAGGCCATGGCTTCAGGAAAGCTACTCAGGTAGTATCTTTTGATCAAAGTTTCGTGCTGGGAAAGCATGTTGGAAATGCTTTCGAACAACAGAATGGCAATATTGGAAAACACGCCTGGTTTGAGGTCGCTTGCACTGATTGCTGATGTTGAGCCAACGAGAGTCTTCAGGGTATTTGAGATGATATCACAAATGAATCTGGAATAGCAGTTCAAGCCTGTTTCTTCTTGGTTAATCAAGGGAAACAACTGGAAGTATTTGGTGAGTTCCTCGACGTTTCTGGCAGTGGAAGCCTCGTTGAATCTTTGCACAAACACCCTAGTTAAGTCCCGGGACCACTTGTCCAAAATGGCCTCAGGAAGATCGGGAATCTCTGTGGATGGAATCACCAGCGACGCAAATTTGCCATTGATCAACTCCTTGGAGAGTTTGGAATTCACGTTGTGGATACATTGGGCTGTGACCTCCAAGTTTCCATGTTCCAAGGCGTAGTGGGCCTTGTTGATGTTCGTTTTCAACTCCTGGATGTTCTGGACAAACTCGAGCGTCTTTTCCACGCTTTCGATTTCCTGATCCAACGATTTGATCTTCAACGTCAACGAATGGCCAAGGGTATTGGCTGTCTCGAAGATCCGGTTCAACTCGTTGGAATTGGAGATGGTGGACACCAACTTGGTGGCACGCTTGAACTCAAGACTGGAGATTTCCTGTTCGTGTTTCTTCAGCTTCAATGCCTTGTACTGTCTCATGTCATGGTCTATTTTGGCGGTTTCCCGATCTATTTCTTCGATCAACAACTGGAGTTCTTTGGGGGTGGTGCACGCCACGAACTTTTCCTGGATCAGCCCAAGCGTGTCTCGTGCCTGGACGTCGCCAGAGGAGACGGCTCCATTGGACCGGTAGGAAATCTCAGGCATTTGGTGGTGGGAGTTCTCGTACACGCTGGAAATCAGTTTGGAGGGTGTGTCACGTGACTGAAAATGGTTCTCTATGGCAACATTGAAGGCTCGGGGCCCCCAAGGCTGGAGGGTTGGGGGACTGGGAAGTGGCTTGAATGTGAGCTCTCGGGTAAATTGGCTTGAATGGGAACTCCTGGAATAAATTTATCTTGTAAACTTGTATGCATTGTTCAAATTCACTATTTCCTGTGATGGAATCTGGCGCTCAGGAACCGTTATCCGGCTCAATGCACCTCTCTGTGGTGTGTTACTACCGTAGAGAAGTGTTAATCCTACAACTCTTTCAATATTAGTGAGTTAAGCGTTACTTTTTGATGAACTTCATACTGCAGATACTGAATTAATATTATGGACGGTTCAGGTATACCGAATAGTATCACATACAATCCACTTTTGGTACATTCAGCAACTACAAAATATACCTGAACAAGCTATGTAACCCACTAGGAGATTTTATCCCTTTTCGTATATTATTAGATGAGTGAACAATTCTTCAAGTTGCCAAATCTATCATATTCTGAATTTTTGGAATTTAAGGAATAACCAGTGGTCCTGTATGAATCTGGCCAAGTCACCAATCCTATTGGAAGAAACTCTTTGCCAGTTGTACTATTTGCGGTTTTCCCAAATTCTATCAGTAATTTAATGATTAAGTTGCGAAAAATCAAAAAAAACAGATCCCATCCAGAAGGGAGCTGTTTGGCTAAACAATACCGGTAATTAGCCATTCAAGCATTTGTCAATGGCCTAGCAATACCAGACCCTACAACGCTAGAACGCTGCTCACCAGTGAGCGTGAACCATAACTGCTCTAACTCGAGTATGGTGCTCCGATTTAATACTCCGGATATTCCCAGGGCTCAAACACCCTTACAAAATTTCTCGCATTTCACATGTTATTATCTACTTAAGCCAAAGCTCCAAGAGGGTCATAGAATGGCAAAACGGTGAATTGTTTGGCCTTGTACACCTCGTAGGTCTTCTTCTCGACGTACTTCTTCTTGGTGACGATTTGGAAAACGAATTCTGTGAACCAGTCATCAGACATAACAAAGTAACCATGGTCACCGACATCACCCCAGGAATTCTCGATCTTCCATCTCACAGGTTCGTTTGTCAACGGATCAATGTGCACACCAGTGATAACCATGGCATGGTTGGGCACCGAGGAGCCTGTTCTAATTCTGTCGGCCTTGTCGGCCTTGGCGTGGGTGTTGAATGCCAAACTCAAGTCGAATGCTCCTTGATCCAAAGTGCCCTTGACTCTGTCAGAAAACTTCAGAACATCAGAGCCAAAGAACACTGGCTCGTTGTCCTTAAGTTGTCTGATCACCACCTTCTTGACCTCGGAGATCTCGGTGTTGACGTACTCAATAGTCTTTCCGCCATAGACGTTGTTCAAACGATCAACGGTGTACAACTTGTCGTAGGCATTTCTAGGGTCGTTGATGACCGAGAAGTACTCAGTGGCATTGAAATCCACGTGGTTCTTGTAGAAGTCGAGGGGGGTGGACTCGTAGAACTTGTACTTGTCGTCCTTGTCCTTGAATTCCCACACGAACTTGTCGTTAGGCTTGGGAGGGGTGCCCAAACTCAAGGAAATAATGTTGTATGCCTCCTTGTTAAAGGCAGCCTTGACTTCGGAGATCACGGCCTTTGGCACGCCCTTGGCCACCAACTTTCTCAACACCAAAGCGTACTCACGCAACTTCAGGGTCAAGAAGCTGTTCAAATATCCCGAGGACACCGCCTGGGCGTTATCGGGGAACACTTCGTTGGGAACGACACCATACTTCTCCACCAAGTTAATGATGAAGTCCCACTGGCCACCATCACCCACAGGGTCGTTGATCAAGAACGACACCAAACGGGAGTCCAATGGCTCGTCTGCGGTGTCGATGATCTGCTCCAAGAAGAAGTTAGTCTTCTCCAACTTGTCGTAGAAAAAGAGGTAAGCCTGCGACACCTGGAAGCCATCGTCCTTCAAGTTGTACTTCTTGATGACGTGGGTACGCAACACGTTGGAGGTGGCAAAGATCCAGCATCTTCCCGACGACGCCTGGCTGTTCAAGTGCAACGGATTGCCGATGGTGGCCACCGTGGTGTTGAAGTAGTGCTGGGTTCTGGCCTTGGTGGCAGCGTCGCTCTTCTTGACGATGTCTGCGATGGCGTTGTTGCCCAACGCCTGCTGGGTCAACAAGTTCTTGGGGTCCGACAAGAGGTCCTGTTCCCACGAGCTCAATGCGTCGATGGTGATGGGGTTGGTGGCTAGCGCTGGTGCTGGCTCGCTGGTGGTGTTCAAGTTCAATTCGCGCAAGTATTTGGCTGCCTCTGAGACGCCAGCGCTGTGGCTAGCGCCATGCTTCTCGTCGTAGACGGAGTCTACTGACTCGGTGTCCCTGGCAGGAGGTGCTTGGAGGTGTTGGGGTCTGGAGGTAGAGGATCCCATCGTGGAATAGGGAGGCAATTGGAGGTAATTGAAGTAATTGCGATCCTGGGGGCGCACTGCTACTTATATAGTGCAGCCAGTCGCACCGTTATCTGCCCCCTAAGGGTGACGCCAGGCGCACGGCTCGAGCCACAGGGGAACTACCCTGGGAGTTATGGGGGGTTGGAGGGGGGACTGTGGCGGTGGAATAGTGTAGGTAGGTGGTGTAAGGTGGTGTAAGGAGGCTAGGGAGGTTAGGTGTGGTCAGGAATATGGTGATTCGCCATGGCGGGCGGTATCTGGCCAATGGTGAGTAAACGTCGTGGTGGAATCGCGGGGGTCCCGGTGCGGGAGCGGGTGCGCGGCCCGCGAGCTAGGGAGCCAGCGAGGCAAAGGTAGGGCAATGGTGGTAGGTCTAGGAGGACCAGGGACCCCAGTGGTGGCAGAAGTGGTGGCACTGAGGGTGGCGATGAGTCTATGCCACCCACTCGCAATTGGCCAGGCTCCACTATTCATCCGAGAGAGATCACATTGCCTAATTAGTCCCGCAGCCCCACTGCTGAGCCCTGCCACCAAGTGGATGCGAAAGCCCAATTAGTCAGTAAGGAAGATTGAGGACCCATCCAGCAGTCTGATTGAAGACCTTTCCAGCAGTCCAGGGCCACGCCAGCGGTTCCAAAGGATAACCAGCGAGCCCAAGTCACACTAGCGAGGTTTTCACAGGCTCACCATGCCATTTTGTCGATTCGCTTGGAATGCTTATGTGTATTCACTGGTAATTATTTCTTATCGATCGGTATAACTGAGAACCGGGACAGTCCACAAATACTGCTATTGATTGCTTACTACTATGTGAGTAGGATGCCTGTAAGATTCTGCCACCAGTCATTCATAAGGCTACTACAGTGATCCATTCCTAATAAACAAAAGTACTATCAGATGATAGATATTAATAGCACACTGCTTGATAATTATCCATTGCCTCTTTGAATCATCACTTAATTCTCCTCGTAGACTACCAGATCAGTGATAATTATCCATTGCCTCTTTGAATCATCACTTAATTCCTCTCACAGTCTCTCTCATTATTACTCCATCCCCCTCAGACTCTTTCTCTTGCACCCGCTCATTATCTATTCTACACCCCCATCCAAGACCCGTAACTACTCGTCCCTCCTCTTATTGCTACACCAACCTCCTTTTTCCTTTGATGTGTAATTATCCTAATAATATATCTAAGAGTGGCCGATTTATGACACTTTGGAGAATAATCCTACCCATAACTTTCTTCAATATCTCTTACTATGCATTATTTAGTTATTCCTCCTTTATATACTTCTTTCATCATCCTACGCATTTACTTCCTCAATATATCTTACTATGCATTATCTGCTTCCTCCCTAATATCTCTTACTATGCATTATCTACTTCTCCTTAATATCTCTTACTATGCACTAACTACTCTTCCTCGTCCTCCTATTATGCATTACCTACTTCTTGATCTCTTTCTGGATGGCCTCTCTCTCATTCTTGAATTTGGTAGAACGCTCTCTGATTCTGGGTTTCTTCACCTTGCCTCCTGTCTTCAATCCCTTGATGCCTGCTATACGCGATCCCTTGGTGGCTCTCTGTCCTTCCACAATCACTTTGCCTACCGTGGAACGGTCTGCACGCCCCAAAATCGTCTGGGCTCTGCCCATCTTGGTCTTCTGCTGCTCGCTCAACTTGGACTTCTTGGCAGCATGGGCCTTCTTGGTGTTGTCAATGTGGTTTGGCGAAAGAATCGATGGCTTGGTGTGTGCCTTGGCACGGGAAATACGCAACTTACGTCCCTTTTCTGCCATGGGCTTTTCGTTCAAGAGCAATGCCTTGTTGACAGATAACGTGTCTTTGAACTGCACCAACGCAAAGCCCTTGCCTAGGTTGGTCTTAGCGTCTCTGATCACTCTAACCGACTCGACGTCGTTGTCAAGCTTGTTGTTGAAGTACTTCCACAACGTCTCTTCCTTTTCCTCAAAGTCCAAGTTTCCTACGAAAATGGTTCTTCTGTTGTCTTTGGGGGCAGGATGGGCCACATGGTCCACACGGAGATGGAAGTCCTCGAAGGTTGTGGCATTCAACTTGAGGCACTTCAAGGAAGCGTCTTTTTCCGTGAAGACCACGTAGGCATTGACGGTGTCTCTGGACTTGTGCAAGGTCTTTTTGGCAAACGCCACCTTTCTGGGAAGTGCCTCGTCGAACGAGATGGATCTGTAGCGGATCGACTCGACCTTGCCAAATTCGGCAAATAATTTCTTGAACTTCTTGGCCATCTGTCTGGAGGTGATCACTTCGGAGGTGACATTGCCCACGAAAACCGTCTTTTCTGCCTTCTGCAACTCAGATTCCTTGAGGTCGATGGTCTTGGCGGCCGTAGCCTTCTTGGCTGCTGCCTCTTCGTTGTGGGAGCTTTCGTTTTCGTCGTCTTTGGCGTCTTTGGTGTCGTCCTGGAGCAATTTGTTGTAGTATCTTGCTTCCAAGTCATCGTCCTTGTCAGAGGACTTCTTGGTTGGCTTGGGGACTGGCTCCTCGTCGTCGCTTTCGTCGCTTTCTGCGCTTTCTTCGCTTTCTGCGCTCTCTTCGCTTTCTGCGCTTTCTGCGGCTGGTTCCTGCGCAATCTTTCTTCTCTTGGAGTCTCTCTCAGGCACCTCGATCTCGGTTCTGTTGGACCTCAAGTGGTCTCTAGTGATGGGACCAGCTCCTGTTCCGGCGAACAAGCTGTCGACGGAGGAATCGACCTTGGCGTTGCTGTTGGAGCCGAATAAATTCTGGAAGCTCGACATGGGAGTAGTATTATAATGGGGTGGAATGGGCAAGAAATTGGCTCGTGGACTATTAGGGCAATAGACTAGATTTGGAGTGAACTAGACTAGTAATGGACTGTAATGGAGTGAAATAAACTGCTATTGCACTTGGATGGTTAATGAATTAGACTGGTGTAAGGACTATTCTATCTGTGGTGTCGATTGGATTTCGCAACAAATTGAGAGTCCTGGTAGCCTGGTGCTGTTTGCAGTTAAGATTCGTGGCTTGCTTCGTGTTGCAGCTTGTACGGACCCCTTCAGATTCTTCCTATCACTCTCGATGAGATGAGATGTCCCAGAGCGAAAAATTAGCCCTCCTGCACATACACAGGCACGTGATTTCGACTCTGGCGCGAGCCGCATCACACCCACCTACAATGCGGACCCTACCATCCACTCCATTATACTCACACCTCCTTCCTCCACCACTAAACGGCCCTCCCTCCACCCCCCGAGCCGTCCTTACCAGCCAGCACCACTACGCCCCCACAATTCCTCGGCTGAGACCTCCACACCCACGGCTACTGTTAGCGCCCACAAGAACTGTTGTCTGATTGGCGTTGTTGACTGCTAGTCCCAGAGAAACCCCAGCACAAACGAACCGCAGAACGAAGGAGAACGCGTGGCTCTGCCAATAAATCACGTCATCTGACAGACTGCATCACGTTAATCTGACAGAACTATTGTGTGATCGACCTGGCAGAACAGATAAGTTAGGCAGTCTACTTCAGAGAGGAAGAACGAATCTGTCTAGTATTGCAGAGACTGCGAAATAGAGTGCAATTCACTGAATCAACTAGTGATTCGATTGAAGTACACTTCCAATCGCAACTATTCAGTCTTCCATCCACTGAAGAATTCACCACTGAAGTACACCCAATCTCAGTCTTCCAACCACCGAAGTCTTCCAACCAGTGCCAACATCACTGCTCACGACTCCACAACATACTTAAGTCCGCTCAGCACTTCCCAAATCAACCACTGTGCTCCAACAGAAATCACTCAAGTACTCCCTAAATCACAACCCGTCTTCTCCCCATTTTCCACCATGGTCAGTGAACACAAACCTGATCCCACGCCGAACTCCCCAATACACTCCTTGAAAGAGACCCCCACGACCGAACTCCACAACGGAACCGACGCGGACGCAGAAGAAGCAGACGGTCCCAGAACCAAAGAATCGCCGTTGACAGACATCGCTACCTCTCCTCCTCCGTTCGATTTCTTGAGAGACAGGTCTAGCAGGATGGGTAGCTCTACTGGAGATCTTGCCACGGACAACCAAAAGTCGTCCAAGGACAGCTATGAAAGTTCGGAGTTGAGTGATCTTGCGGACGACGACTCTGAAGCAGAAACCGACAAAATGGACTTCTTGGACGAAAATGATGACGAGCAAAGCTCCCAGCCAGTGTCTGACTTGTTGGCATTGTCCAAGTTGACTGAATTGGCACGCATGAAAGATGTGGATTCTGATTTCGAGGACGATACCGAGAGAGTCGGTGGAATTCTCAGCGACAAAGAAGATAAGGAACGCCAAAGTCCGCTGGACCCCGAATCTAACCACCAGACCCCACCAAAAACCGAACCCGAGACTGAATCAACTATAGAATCCTCCAAGAGAGGCATTGAAGACTCCATAGAACCGGAACCAAAGAAGCATAAGAAGAATGAGAGTGTGACTCCCGAGCCAGCTACCCTCGATACCAACAAAAATTCAGCTGAAGACACTGAGACCAAAAACGAGGACTTAGATGACAGTACGAACGAAGTCGAAAAATCCGATTCCAACCATGATGATGAACCTAAAGACGTCAAGCCCGATCTTACCAATGGAAACAAAATTGCTCATTCCGATGCAGAGGCAGCTGCCGATGCCGAAGAAGAAGATCATGAAGGTGAAGACCAAGAAAGAGAAGATGAGGAAGAAGTAGAAGATGATGACAATGACGACGAACCAACTGCGAAAGCTCCGGCAAAGAAAAGGGGTTTTTCTGAGACTAACGACGAAGGTGAGATTGAAGAAGAAGAAGAAGGGGATGACGAGGAAAACAACGAAGAAGCTCAGGAAGATTCTGATGTTGATGACCAACATTTAAATGAACAACGCAAGTTGGCTATAGAGGAATTGATAGCCATTGAAGGCTTATTTGCAGAATTGCGGGATAAACTTTATCAGGATAAGCTTAGTCTACTCGAAAGAGAGCTCCAATTATGTTTGGAAGGGTCACATCCGGAGTTATCAAAGATATATTACAAGGTTAATGGTTTCTATCAAGAAAGTTTGAAGCTAGCAAATTTCAATTTAGCATACAATCTTAAGTGTATCGACAAAGAAACAATTGCTACCAGAACCTCTATCCACCAAGACTTCCTCAAAAACTTGATGGACACGAAAAATGACATGATAACCGAAACAACCTCTCTCTGGTATAAGGTGAATCGCGAGCGTAATCAGCTAGACCAGCTCGTGCCCGACTACAATTTTGCTGCAGTACCACTGATACCGAACGTCACAGTTGCAGGGCCACCTGAAGAAGCACATAACGGAACTATCAACGGGTATGAACATGTCAGTGAGTATCAACCATTAACAAAAAAGACGATCAAACACAACACTTTGGTGGAACTTGTTCAGCAGCACAACAACAGAAATCACCAACTAGGAGTGCTCAATGGGTTGGTTCAGTTCCATGGATTTCCGTCTGCTATCAACACATCTTTGGTGGCCACTCCCGAAATTTCAAGTGCCGAGTTATTGTTGAAGAGGGCTACTGATGAAGAAATTCTCGAGGACTTGAAGGATATGGGTATCCCCATATAGAATCTGTTGCCTTGAATTGTTGCCAGATATTCAGCCATGATAGGTCTGGCAAATCGTTTGGTGAAACCCTGAGCAACTGCCATGGCAGATCTGGAATCTATGATTTATTACCATTGGTTGGTTGAGCTGCGATGTATGATTAATAGCAGATATATGGGGGCTTGAACCGATTCATACTCAACAAATTGAATCTGATGTCGAGAAATACCAGCCTTCACTATTTCAACATTAGATATGTTCTTGGTGCAATGCCATCAATTATAGATGATAGCGACCATCTCTCTTCTTCTATGTATTTTTAATGTATTCATTTGTATTGGACATGTATTTTATGAACATAAGTATGTTCCAGGAGGACGGGGATCGATCAAGAATATTAAAAATGAGCCAGGCAAATCAGAGAGAAGCATACTTCCAAAAAACCCTTAACTCAATACTTTGAACCGCCATCTTAAGGCAGTCTCGACCACGAGGCTGCATAGAAAATGAATTGAGGTGGCGGTGTTAATTGATGTGCTTAAGATTGGTATGAACGACCTTTTGTGTTCATAAATAAATTGGGTATTTCGGTGGTATGGAATTGGTATGTTCAGGAATACCTGATAATTCGATAAGCGATGTTATTAGGAAGATATGGTAATACCATGAAAAAAATAAGGAGATCAATACTATCCACACGTATATACAATCAAAGACTGGGGATTTTATGGTTGCAAGGACGGAAAACCATGATTACGATCACGATATGCTGGTTGCAATTATAGAACACCAAGATCATGATAATTCCATGAACTGAATAATTAAAATAAAGAGTCGGAGTACTCTTCATATTTACGGAAAACCAAGAAGATTATGATAAAACGACAATTACGGCTGCAACAGAAAACCAAGATTATGATTCCACTAATTGCTAGATTCATCGCCCAAAAATAGAGTAAAAGAAGAAAGCAGAAACAGAGGTTATCCTACAGCAACAAGGCAAATAGAACTTGTATACGGTAATGCCACCATGTCATCGTGTGGCTCAAACCAGTCCTAACCAAACATCCGTACCTCAAACATCCTCTTGTGCTCAAAAGAGTATAGAAAGTAAGGGAGATTATTAAAAAGAAAATTTCCTACTCCAATGTATAAATCCTGATTACAAATACGTTCACATTCACTATCAGAGAAACATCCCCGACCCAAAGATAAACCCATTCTAGCGTTATATATAAAAGAATCACCCTCCATTCCTACCATCCATACTATTGTCCCCACATCAGCACCCGAAAAACTCAGCCCTACGCACTACTAATTTTACCACGTATCAAACATCAACAACACTTCCAGATTACTACACGATATGGTGGAGGTTTCATTAACAGTCGGCAAGCTCGACGCCTCGTTGGCATTGTTGTTGACAAAAGATCACCATCTCATTGAGTTTCCCACCATTCTTTTGCCCAATGGCGTCAAAGCTGGATCTATAGTCAAGATCAAGTGTGACCAGGACTTGGAAACAGAGGTGGAAGAGGCCAAACAGTTCCAGAAGATCCAGGACGAGATCTTGACCACCTTCGGAACCAATCTTCCCCAGTCGCCTGTGTTGAAGATCAAGAACATAACCCAGACCTCGTGTATCTTGGAGTGGGACAAGTTGGAGTTGGGAACCTCCAGCTTGAAGAACTTGATTTTGTTCAAGGACGGCAAGAAGTTGGGATCCATACCCCAGCCATTGACCAACCGCACCACCAAGTTGTCTGGATTACCTATCGACAAGTCGTTCAACTTCCAGCTCAGATTGGACACCACTGCAGGGATCTACCTGTCCAACACCGTGGAGGTCACCACCCACAAGATGACAGACTTGTCAGGAATCACCGTCTGCGTGGGCGACTTCTCGCCCAACGACCCTTTCACCCTTGCTGACATTGAAAACACCTTGAAGAAAATGGGTGCCAACTACCCTCCTCAAGACAAGATCAAGGTCGACACCACCCACTTCATCTGTACCAGAGAAAACAAGCAGAACCCCGAATACTTGAAGGCCAGCGATATGAACATTCCCATCATCAGACCCGAGTGGTTGAAGGCCTGTGAAAGAGAACGTAGAATTGTGGGGGTCAGAGACTTCTACATCAAGGATTGCGTGTTGCCCGATATCTTTGCCAAGAACTACTGGGGCAACAAGCAAGAGCAAGCTGCCGTGGCTGCACCAGCAGAGCCTAGCGAACAGCCAGTGAAAGCTCCAGAAGAATCTAGCGAACAGCCAGTGACAACTCCTGAAGAAGGGGCTCATATTTCTGTCGAGGACTTGAAGCAAAAGGAAGAACTTCCCCCTCTACCACAGGAAGAGGCCAAGGCCACTAAGGAAGAAGAAGTGGGAGAAAAGGTGGAAGAGACCAAGCTCACCAAGGAAGACGCTGGTACAGCGGGAGAGCTCGAAGAGACCAAGCTCACTAAGCAGGAAGATGTAGAAGAAAATTCCCAGAACCTCGAAGAGATCGATCTCGCTACTAAGGAAGAAGTTGCAGAAAGTGCCCAGAACCTCGAAGAGGTCGATCTCACCACCACCAAGGAAGATGCCAATCTCCCAGAAGTTGATGAAACAGTTGTGAATACCGAAGAGATTAAGATCGAAGAGCCTCCAGTTGAGGAACCT
The DNA here is from genome assembly GCF_001661415.1 of Suhomyces tanzawaensis NRRL Y-17324. NCBI lineage: Eukaryota > Fungi > Ascomycota > Pichiomycetes > Serinales > Debaryomycetaceae > Suhomyces > Suhomyces tanzawaensis. The sequence continues at coordinate 106,388 of NW_017963645.1, forward strand.
ATTGTGGAAGAAGACCCACAAGACCTTGCAAATGACACTGCCAAGAGCAATCCAAAGAGTACTTCTGTTGAGCAGGCTGCTTCAGAGGTCGAGTCAGCTCAGACAGAGCCAATTGAAACAATTCCAGTCAAGGAAGAACCAGTGAAGGAAGAACCAGCCAAGGAAGAACCAGCCAAGGAAAACTTAGAACAAGCTTTAGAACACTCTGATAAAGAAACCACAGAAGAAGCACAATCTGCCATTGAGGAAAACGTTACAGCATTGCCCGTTGATTCTAACACGGAGCCAGTGGAGCCAGAGGAAAATACCAACGAAGATGGGCTGGACGATGAAAAGGAACAAGTAGGTAAAGAGAATAGCAGTGCTCCTAATACCCCTAAGAAGAAGAACAAGAAGAAGAAGAACAAGGGAAAAAAGTAGCATTAGATAAATATATGGAGACTCGTCCTAGCATCGAGAGTTCTAAATGAGTAGAAGCTAAGAAAATTGTAGATGAGTCCTAGAAGAATTGGATTTAGCTTAAGAAACTTGTCTGGATCGTTACTCAACGATTGTAGATGGAGACGTTGCTTAATTCTTATTTTCTCGTAGCTTTAATACTAACGGAATCGTAGCTTTAATCTTAGTGACATGTCGCTATAATTCCAACGGAATCATTATAGAGTCGTGGCGAACACCTCACTGCTCTTGGAAACACTCTTTCGGCTACTGGAGTCATCCATTGATCTCAAATATATCGTGTATTAATCGTGACAGTCCTTTCTAAGTGCTGTCATAACTGTAAAAAGCTAGACCTTTGTGAATTGAACGTTCATTGCGTTGCATTGAAAACGTCATATGCGACCTTAACAGCATGCGGAATTGAATATCTATCCAGTTGCTTATTCTCCAAAAAGTCTTCTAACCTTCTTCAAAATCGAGTCCTTTTCAGGGTCGTAAGGATGGTCTTTCGATGGGATTTCCAAGATGGCAGGAAACGCCTTGGTGTAATTGTCAACCTTGTATCTTATCAAATCAGCCAAGTGTTGGTTGATCAACAAAATCGCAATATCGTCTCTTTCCGAAGTGAACTTCTCAAAAGCCTCTTCGATCTGTTCGACCGTGGTCTTTCCAGGAACAACCGTCAAGAAGTTGGTTTCCTTTCCAGGCTCGTTGGAGACCTGGCCAACGCCAGCCAACAATAAGCCGGTGATGGAATCCTCGTCAGCAATGGCGGCTAACAACGACCGTTTGGCCATCGCGTCGTTTGCAGAACTCATGATGATTGGTGGTGGAGACGATTGGGCGGGCGTTGATAAAAAATGGCTGGTGGAGGGGTCACGTGCATAGATCACGAGATATGATCACTGTATTCACGTGAATAGTTCCAACAAGCACACGTGATACTACCTCACAAACTTTTGCTGCCAACACTCCACGGTCTTCCAGTCAGCATGCTTGCATTCAGATCTATACCCAGCACCTTGAAGGTCACGAGGACCAGCAGCTGCAGTCTTTTCCACACCTCCGCCAAGGTGTCTGCAGGACACTCCAAATGGGCAAACATCAGACACGACAAGGCCAAAAATGACGCCAAACGGTCCAAAGAAGCGTCTATGCTTGCCAGCAAGATCGAAAGCAGTGTCAAGGTGGGAGGAGCAGAAGCAAACGCCCAGCTAGACGCATTGGTGGAAAAAGCAAAGAAGTTGAACGTCACCAAGAAGATCATTGAAAGTGCCATCAAGAGAGGCACTGGAGAAGTCAAGCACGACGGTCCAGTGGTGGCAGAAGTCCAGTACGAGTTTGTGGGTCCAGGAGGTGTTGCCTTTATTGTGAATGCCTCCACTGACAACAAGGCCAGAACCGTGTCGTTGGTCAAATCGACCCTCAAAGAGTTCAACGCCTCGTTGAGTCCGTGTCTCTATCTCTTCCAGAAAAAGGGAGAAATCATTTTCGAGGCCAAGAACGAAGACGAGACCTTGGACGACGTTTTTGAGGTTGCCATCGAGATCGGAGCCGAAGATGTGGAGGAGTTTGTGGATGTTGATAACGAGTACGATGCAGGCAAACTCTACAAGATCACCACGGAACCATCGGAGTTATTCAACGTGAGTAACGCATTGGCGAAGACCCACAAGCTTAAGGACTCAAAGACGACATACATCACTGAGCCAGACAACGAGGTGCCATTTCCCGAGGATTACCAGAAGGGATTCAAGAAATGTATTGAAGGCTTGGAGTCCATTGCTGAGGTGACGGAATACTGGACCAATATCCAAGAGTAGCACATGTAAATAGCAACACGAATAGAATGAAAGCCAGAGTGGAACTGGAATATTCAACGAATAAGTAAGACAAATGGTAAGCGGACAATACGAACAGAGTAACAGCTACTCTCAGAATAACAGCACTGAAATTATATAAGATGCTTCTGAGTATGGACTTTAGTACCAGCCGGCTAGAGAATCGGTTCAGGAATTCTCATGTTGAGTCTTCTCAGGAGGAACACCGATGAGGCCTGGAGACAGACACCTTGGAGAGATTTTGACCCCATCTGAGACAATTTTAAGCCATTTGTCCATTAAACCCATTTGAAGACCATTCATCACTAGGAGAAACTCCTTGGGCTCCCCTTTAAGACATTTGAAGACTCATATTTAGACTCATTAGAGTCCGTCTGACTCCATTCACTCTACGACCCGAAGACTGGGCTCCCCACTCTACACTTCGACACTTCGTGTCCTCCCTAACATTACTACATCACTTGGAGACATTATGTATTGAGACCATTCTAGTCTTCCTATAATGGACGTCTGACCCTTGTCAGATATGCAAACCTATACTCATCGAGCCCATCAGGGTGAGTTCACTTGTCATGCCAGTGGCCAATTACTTTTCACTCTTTTCAGACTCGTTCAACACGTTGTCCAACACGGACAAGTCGGGGTTCTTCCACAATCTCAACTGTTGGTCGTGAGCAAAGTGACGGTAGGTGAAGAAACAACCGGAAGCAACAGCAACACCTATGGCAGCGAACAATGGGTACATTTCAACAGGGACAGGGACCTTCTTTGGGCCCTTCTTGGCGGCGTTGGCTAACATTTGGGTGGCTCTCATCTTGACTATTGACCTTGATTCTGGATTGATGGTTGAAATCGTACCATGTCTTGGGTGAGAGTTTCGGGTGGCGCACGCCCTGCGCATCTGTGGTGAATTTGGTTGGTTGACAGTGATGGGGTCACGTGTGTGACTCTGGGGGTGATCTGGATAGATTAGTGAGGGAGCTTAGACAGTGTCAGTAATCCTGGGGAGTGTACTACGGTGATCGCTTTGTAAATTCTATCATTTTTCGGTCAATCTGTGGAGTATATTCAAAGGATATGAATTTGTAAATTGTATTATTCTCCATTAAATTCTGTCTTTTCCAGTAAACTCTATCATTTCTCAGTTGCGATAATTTACTTGTAGTGGGTCTATCATGCTAGCAATTATTTTCAGCTGTATTGGAATGTAAATACAAAAAAGGCCAATTAGCAAAAATATTTATAATGCTCGATAAGGTCTAAATTAATGACTTGTCACCATCCTTTATTGCATACCTATGTCTAGGATTTTGCGCTTTTGTCAACTCTCATTTATTAATTAGAATCCCAATGACATGAAAGAAGATAAGATTCTTAAACTATAAATATTCAAACTTTTGAATTAAGTCATTGTAGGAATATTCATTGCAGACTGCTCCCTATTTTCCATTAGTATCAGCTATATACCTCGCTAGCAGTCCATGATGTCCCACAATACGCATTATGGATGTTTCCTAAGACAATTGGTCGCACAATAACTAAATTCATACACCCAATATGCTTGAAATCTTCTTTGAGATATAGATCTCTTCACGTTAATTTGTCTCCAACTATTTCAACCACAAACCCATTTCTCCTGTAGCTGCAAAAAGATACGGAGCAGCTGCGATAACAATAAAACACACATTCCAGTAATCAAATTAGCGTAGCCTCCCTAATACAAAATTACTCCATGCGTCGTTCTTTGCAACTTGCCTATAACCAACTTTTGATTAATTTATGGATGGCTCTTGAATCCACGCCTACTCTTATTCTGGATTGCACTCTATGTGTATGCGGCAGTTGAACTAAATAGTCTATAAGTTCTGGAAAATCCAGCTAGGTCAGTCCGTATGGAACATCTAGTCCGAAGCATCCTGGGATACTGAACCGACACTGTCTAATAAATAATCTACCATTTTCTAATGGCATCCTTGAGGGTGTCGTAACACACCCACGAGATGGCCATGGAAGGAACGATCTTGTAGAGGTTGGCACTCAAGCCCTTGTAGGCACCCAAGAACCCTTCTTCTCGGAAAATGGACGTGAGCGCATGGGTCACCGATCTGTACTGAAATCCAAGCTCTCCGCCTGCCATATTGGCCACCTGGTACCGTTTCCGCAAGAGGTCCAACGGGTAGATCAAGATGCCACCCACACAACTGGAGAAAGCACCCGCAGATAGCTTCCAGAGTGGGTTGGAATAGTCGCTGGTGGAGCTGTTCATGCGATCACGAATGACTTCGTACAACGCGAAGTTAATGGCCACGTAGGGAGCCACTCCGAGCGTGGTGGGCACCATTCCACGGTACAACGCCGTGAAGCCACCCTCGGTTCGGTACACCTCCTTGAGGGTCTCCACCACGCCTGGAGGACGCACTGTCTTGCCTTTATTCAATTTCGACAACGAGGCTGTTTTGATGGTAATACGTGCTCTCACGAGGTCCAACGGGTACGTCGTCACCACTGACGCGATTCCTCCTACCAGGCCTGCTAGTAATCGCTCCCAGAACAAGAGATCCTGGCCTGGTTTGCGTGCAAGTATCACAGCCTTGACCTTCTCGAACACCGCGTACTGAACTGCGCTGTAGGGGAAGATCCGCAAGCAGTTCAAGGTGTTTCCTCGAAAGAGGCCTCTCCAGCCTTCGTCTGCGTACATTTTGGCGATGGTGGGAAACATGCCTCGGTATGCTTGATTGGAGCCAGGACCCTGGAGCTGCAACAAGATCTTGGCTCGTTCGAACGGGGACACAACTGTTCTGGATAGGGCACCAGAGATGCCACCAGCCACCAACGAGGCGTTGGAGTCCTTCTTGATAAACTTCTTGAGCCTTGTCTGTAGATCTGACATGGATGGAGAAGTCTAGGGGAAATCGGTTGTGAAGGATGTACTGCCTTATCAGGGATAATGTCACTCAGATGTCGATGGGGTTATCTTATCAGGGAATCACTTCGAAGTGTCGAATATTGACTATCAGGGTGCCACGACTTGACTGGGATCACGTATGGAGGTAGTTTCAGACCGCTTCTACTGTGGACCACTACTGATCGAGGATCTCGTATAGTCTGACGTACTGTATGACTGGGCTTCTATGAAGGCTCTTGTATGAGTGCTCTGTATAACGTACTCTCTGACAGTGCCTCTGGCTGTGTCTCTGGCTATGTCTCCTGCCTTTGTCTCCTTCCTTTGTCTCTAAATCTCTTTCGGTCTAATTCTCTCTCTCTTCGACTATCACTCTGGATACTGAATGCTCCAGCACGTCTCGTCTCACCGTATGCTATTCCTCTTGAAGTCTCGCTCGAGGACTCACTGGTAATATAGATCGGATTTGACTTCCCCAGATCGGAATTCTAGATTTTTTCACGAGCACTCTCCGGGTCTGGACTGGCAACGGGATAGTCCCCGGAAAATACAGGGAGGGAGACGGGGGATACACCTGGGCATGGGGGTGTAGCCGTTGGTCCAGCAGTTGGAGGCCAGCAAAATTGGCGTGCTCTAGTTTTAGGCAAATGTTAATGTGGTACCAGAACCTCTGACTCGGAGCTGTTCATTCTGGCAAATGGTGGACTAAATCATACTGATAAATACGCTACGAGATTAAGATAATATGATGAATCCACAGGGAAAGTCTCCCGAAGTGGACCAGTAGTGATTCTGGCCTGAAACCGCTACCATTACCACTATCTGATTTCCAGATCGGTTTATTAGGTGAGGTTTGATTTGGCGATCAATGGCCCATAAGGCCCGGGATTTTGTTGTACATCGTAGGAATTGGAGTCCAGCGTTTTGCGGTTTATTTCATCCAAATCAGTGAACGATCTTGATCCATCAAGAGTATTGCATGCCAGCAGATCATCTACAGAATAACAAGAAGTTACCGACATGAAACATAAACGTAACTCGATGTAACGTCTTTTAATTGCCCAATTCCACTATTGACATATTTTGATTTTACATAGTCTGTAGAATTTGAAATCAAAATATGACACACGCCTCATAATACACTTTCTTCATCTACATTTATTTTCATGAGCATACCTTATCGTACATATACTCGTCCATCATATTTCTCATAATCTATAACCATTAGTAGCCTGAAAGAACCTTTTCAATAGCTGCAACCAAGATATCAGCGTGCTTCTGTTCGAAAACCATAGTTGGTCTCAATCTGACAGACTTTTCAGCACATCCACCAATGTTGACACCAACAGTCTTCATGTCCTTCAAGAACTTGTCTCTGGCAGCAGAGTTATCGAAACACCAAGCAATGAAGGTGGCTCTGTCCTTACCTCTCAAGTTTTGCAAGTATTGTGGGTACTTGGCTTGCAAGTCTTCCAACTTCTTGAACAAGTAACCACCGACCTTTTGGGCCTTGGCTGGCAAGTCGTGCTTGACGACTTCAGAAGCAATGGCACCGGCCAAGATCATTCTGGCTGGGTCACCGCACCAGGTGTTGAATTGACGGTATGCAACGTTTGGAATGATTTCTGGGTCGTGGAAGTAGTAACCGGCAGTTTGGAACTTCTTGGAGAAGGTGACAAGGTCAGCTGGTGGAGAGATTTCGAAGTGTTCGTGGCCCCAGAACAAACCGGTGGCACCGATACCAGTTTGGACTTCATCCATGATCAACAAGGCACCGTGCTTCAAGGTGATGTCTCTCAAGCCTTGGAAGAATTCATTGGAAGCGTGGTTGTCACCACCTTCGGATTGGATTGGTTCAACCAAAACACCGGCAATTGGACAGGAGTGGGTCTTGAAGAGGTTTTCGACGATTTCCAAACATCTTTGGTCTTCCTTCTTGTTTTCCTCTTCGTGCTTGTCCAATGGATATTTGTAGGATGGGAACTCAGCCTTTGGCCAGTTGAAAGATGGCATGTCCAACTTGTGGACTGGCTTGGAGCAGGTGGTGGAACCAGAAGCGAACAATCTACCGTGGAAAGCTCTTTCGAACGATAAGATGGCCAATTCTGGGGATCCTGGAGCCTGGCCCTTCATGACGGAGGTGTTTTCTTCGTCGCTGAAAGGAACCTTGTGGCCACCTCTCTTTTGGGCTTGGTACCAGAAGAAGGTAGCCTTGAAGGCCAATTCGTTGGCGTCGGCACCAGACAAGGCAGGGAACACCTTGTCTTGGCCCTTTGGAGCAACGGCCAACAAGCCGTTCAAGATCTCCTCGAGGTCCTTACCAGGGTAGTTACCCAAGGCTGGTCTGTCGACAATGGCTCTGATCATCTTGTCGGACTTGGCAGCCTCGATCAAGGCAGGGTTGTTGTAGCCCAATGGGATGGAAGCGATCTGGGCGTAGACGTCCAAGAACGAGTTTCCGTCGGCGTCCACGATGTAGTTACCCACCGACTTTTCGTAGTCGGCAATGAAGTAGACTGGTCTGGAGTCGAACACCTGGCCCAAGGACTTGATGCCCTCCTGGGACTTAGGGCCTGGGAATTCGGAGGTGACCACGGTAGGAGCCACAGGCTCGTTGGGGAAGTATTGTTCACTGGTGCTCATTGTGGTGTTGTTGTGAGCTGGAGGCACTTGAGGGTAGAAACAGGGCGGGTGATCCGGTGGGTTTATATAGTATGGCTAGTTTGGCTGTTAGTCCCAATTGGGCAAGCCGCTGCTGGCAGTAGCGACAGCCACCGCGGGGCGGTTGTGGGCGCTAGCGCGTGCACCAAGCGAGTAGCGGCTATAGCCGCAAAGGCCAGGGAAAGACGGGGTCCTGATCCCGTCTGGGGTCACTTGTTAGCGGCTAGGGGTGCTGATGATGTGACAGGCGGGGCCGTTAGTGAGATATGACATGGATGGCGTAAATGCACAGATAGGTGGGATTTGCAGTAACTGGAAGTGAGTGGTGGAAGTGAGTGGTAGAACTACAGTTTACTGGTGTATTGCAATTCAGTACCGGGAAACTGCTGGGAGGTTAGTAGCCAGTAGACTGGAGGATGGCTTGACGTTATGCTGGATGACTATAACGTCGACTCACTACTTTAGGGATGGCTCAACCGGCGAAGACCGGATCACTGCAACCTCAGTGAGACTGGATGGTTAGCAACTTTTCACTCTCCGAGACTCCCTCCGTTAGGCAGTTACAGACATTACAGATGTTATAGGCGTAGTATGACTATGGCCCAACTGGCTGCTCCACCACGGGGTTTGTCGTGAGGAAATTACCCCGTGGCTCCGCCAACGTTGTGGTGCCATGGCGGGTCGCTGATCGCATTCGTTATCTCCGCTGGGGTATTTTTCGCAATCTCGCTGTGTTTTGCCGGACTTGGTTGGGATCGGGAGGGGTAGAAGAGGTGGTAGTGACTCCAGATATGCCAAGGGGTGTGGTTGTGGACGAGTAAGGATGGGTGACTACGGCCTCGTCGAGTGATCGCTCGATATTGTGGTTTCACAAGTAAGTCGTTTGATGACTCTACAAGTATTTGTTGAAGGAAGGTGATTTTTCGGAGTGATGTGTTCGAATTCTGTTTCTCCAGTTGTATGGTCGATTTCGAAGTTTGGCCAATTCTGGATGTCTCAGCATATTAGGCTCATCCGGGTAGTTGCTTAAAAGGACCGTTAGTCCTTATGTTGGTGCCTCGATTGTTTATGGTTGTTTCGATTTCTATCCCAATTTTATTACCTACTTTAATTAAATCTAATTGAAATAATATCAAAGGTAATTTATTCGGGTAATTTTCAAACGACTCATTCGATTTGGTTATATCCGGATGGTCCTCAGCTTCTTCTACCTCCTTTGAGTGATGCTCAAAGCAGGTAGTCCCAGTTGCTGAAAACATTTATTTCCTGTCCTAGAGTCGTACCCATGATTTGAACGGTTCGTCTTGACATGTACTACATTATTAATTCACTCTACTGGCGAATACATTTAAACAGTTCACCATCTAGGAGAAATGGAGTCTTGGCTGACTACCTGCTGCAGGGAGTAAGTATGATGGGATCCTATAAAATCCATTAATGCTATATTAACCTAGTAACTTGTTCAACAGAGCCGGTTCCTAAATAAATCTGAAAATCAGTATACGTTAAATGCAAGCACTCTCGCTCGTCTCTGCATATTTTGTAGAAGCAGAATGGGTTTGTATTTACCTTGAAACATACTGGCTCTTGATATCGGAGACCCTAGGATGAAATTCCAGGAAATTCTGGAGTGGTTTCTTCAGAAGCAAAAAATCAACACTTTATCATCCTGGCGACTTTAGTTATCACAGCTCCATTGTTCCCTATTATAGTAGTAAGCATACAGATGAACTGGTTTGATTGTATCCTCCATGAGTGGTAACCACCAGTAAATCAAAACATACACTAAAAAAGGACTTCTTTTACTACATATCTTCTTGAGCAATTGTATCATTAACACCATTGCAAAATCCAATTTCGCAATTACCTTTTGCAACTACAAAGTATCGAAAATGAAATCTAAATCAGCGAACCAAAAGAGCAAAAGACTAGGAGTAAAAAGATATGAGCAAAGATGCTGAGAATAATACACCAATCGATCACCCATATCTATTCTTCCAGCGATACTGGGTAGCAATACGCTAAAAAGCCCAATTGTCGACTAAACACAAGTAACATCAAAACTACGAATTTCCTCACCAGCAGTGATTCCATTGCAGTATAAACTAGAAAATAGGAGCTATGGACGATTACCACCCGTCAGACTTCCTGCATGCCTCGTTTCCTGTCTTGTTGCGTTCACATCCCCAGCTGATGACATCCCATCGAAGTACTGCATACACCACCAGTAGTTTTTGAGAGTAAACAGTGGACTATCTCTTGTGACAACTATAGCAGAAGCAAGAATGAGTGACGAGAACGTGGCCGAGCCCAATCGCGCCGAGCAGGTAGCGACAGACCAGCCCAAGCTACCCGAAGAGAACCAGACCAGTAACGAAGTAACCAATTTGAACGAAAAAGCCAGTCATCAAGGCGAGCCAGAAGGGAATGCGGTTGATTTGAACATACTTGAAATCGACAAGATGTTGGCAGAGGGAAGATCGGATCAAGACCAGCAAGTTGCGGAAGAGACCCACAACGAGTCCTTGAAACGCGCCAGCGATGATGACCACAACGGCTCAAAGCGTGCCAGAGTAGACCAACAAGAACCAGAAACAAGCCCAAACCGAACAGATACTTCCGAGCCACTGGATACTACCGATGCAACGAGCTCAAAAAGTGCACAGCCTGCTGAAATCGACGAAAGGTCAGAACTAGCCATGATAGCCAACGAATTAGAAGACGCTACAGAGTCCAACAAGGAGAAAAAGGCCCAAAAAGAAAAGGAAGAGTTGGAGCGCTCGTCAGTGCTCCACTCAGGCATTCCAGTGCCCGCAAACTCCGAGCTATTGAACACCAACACTGCGTTAGCTGCATACAAAAACCTCTCGAGAGACTATCCCCCACTAGCCATCCTAGCACATGCGCATCTTGCTGCTTTGCCCTTGCCAATTGTTGCTTCGGATATTCTCCCTCCCAGAATCCAGTTGTTGATCAATACCCTACCTACGTTGGACAATTTGGCCACACAGTTGTTGAGAATCATTGCGGTTGGACCTTACCAAAAGATTATCGACTTGGCTTCCAACCAAGAAACCCCCGAGGGTGCAACCTTCCGAGACCTTACATCGTTGTTCGAGTTCACCAAGAGATTATATTCAGAAGAAGATCCGTTTTTGACTGTGGAGCACTTAGCTCCAGGAATGTGGAAAGAAGGAGAGAAGACACCCAGCATGTTCCGCAACAGAGAACAGAGCATTGAGTCAACGTTGAGAAAAGTCAACTTGGCAACTTTCCTCGCAGCCACCTTGGGTACGATCGAGGTGGGTTTTTTCTACTTGAATGAGTCGTTCTTGGACGTATTTTGTCCCGTCAACAACTTGGACGTGGAAAACTCGTTGAGCAACATGAGCAGCTTCAATATGAGCCTCCAGAGCGGCATCAACACTACGGTGGGCGAACGGGTAGGAAAGCTTTTGAAGCCTCAGGCAGTATTGTTTTTGGAATTGAAAACGCAGGCGTACATCTCTGCCATTGATGCAGGAGAGAGATCCAGAGAAGAGATATTGGAGGACATTTTGCCTCACAACCTCGAAGAAATCTTGCTTTCCAGAAGAGGCTCGAAGGCATTGACACCAACGGAAATGGATTTTGTTGAGCGTTGCAACACCCGCAAACAGACGTTATTGAACTACGAAGGTACCAGTTTGAGTGAAGAGTACGAATGGTTCAATTTCATCAAGGAGTTGTTCGATTACGTGGGCAAGAACATGGGCTACATTATCTGGGGCAAGAAGGGCAAGAGCAGAGACCGTGAAACCACTCCACACAGCAGGGAAATAATGGCTAGGACCGAGGAGCAAGCCTACACCACTACGCTGGTACCACAGGCTGGGTCCTTGGAAACTACTGGCAAGAACACTTCCCAAGCACCATCAAATGTTTCTAGCTACACACCTACGAGCACCACCAGCAATGCGCTGGATGAGTACACCAATATCAACAGCCTTCTTCCGTCAGAAATTCTCGAACAGCAGATTCATCTCCGGATCAACCCTACTACCAAAAACCTCAACAGACGGCCATGGACTCGTGAAGAAGAAAAGGCACTTCGTCACGCTCTTGAGCTCAAGGGCCCCCAATGGTCGATAATTCTCGAGTTATTCGGAAATGGAGGTAAGATTTCCGAGGCATTGAAGAACAGAACCCAGGTCCAGCTCAAAGACAAGGCACGGAACTGGAAGATGTTCTTTTTGAAGAGTGGTCTCCCAGTGCCAGCATATTTGCAGAGAGTTACTGGAGACTTAGAGAGAGACGAGAAGAAGTCTTCGAGACAGGCTAGGCGAGACAAGACAGCGGCCGCACCAGTGCCCAGCATTCAGCAGAAGTAGAAGGAGTAACGAGAGAGGTGATGAACATAGTTAATTAGTGGTGATACCTCCCAGGAAGTATAAATAATCGAGTGAGTATAAGTCAACCAGGGAGGACCAAATTCCAGCGAGTAAAATCGAGGGTATGCAAGTCTACTTCTAGTGATACTTTCCAGGGTGAAGTATTTTGCCTGGTGTACAAATCTTTCAGGGTATTGAAGTACTCCAGGGTAAAAATTTCCAGGGGCTATAAATCTCCCGAGTTTACGAATCTAGGATGCAAGGTTCAGAGGATGAATAAATCTACTTCTGGCGAAACTTCCCAGGATTCAAAACTGTTATAGTGCTGATATCCTGCAAGGTATACAAACCTGCTTCTAGTCGTGGCTACCAATATGATTTCTATGGAATTAATGGGCAGTATATCTCAGGCGTACTAATCTACTTCCAGTGGCGAGTCTTTTGGTGATGAATGCGATGGAAAATATCTAGAATGATTTACCTTCCTCCATGGCCATAAACCTCCGTACTACCGTATTCTGGAAATATTACTCATTGTGGATTATACTAAATCTTGGTGATGCACTTCCAGGGCTGGTCGCAACCACCATCCCAGTCCACAAAATCTTCTGACAGTTTTTGGTCCATCGAGTGCCACTCGAATGCCGACACTAATGATGAACTGCTACTAATGATTGATGATGAACAGTCCACTTCATAAGTGTCTAGCTGTCACTACACTGCTGGAGCCTGCTGCCTCATCACTTCTCAGATGTGGGACGTTTCTTTGTGTCACGATCTCAATTTGGCATCCCCTAATCAAATTGACACATGTGGGATTCGGCCTACCACCGGACACCCGCCCGTTACGGCGGTGAGTTGAGTGTGTGACTGAGTTGAGTCAACTTACAACATCATCACTAGTCCACCACGTCAAATGGCAGACCTCGACTCCCGAATAGCTCACGCCAGACACCAGGCCCGCCAGTTGTACCACAGCTTGGAGGTGATGCAACTGAAGGTACAGGACGCTACCCTTGCTCAAGTGGCCAGGGACGTCGCCTCCATTCCTCGCAATTACTCCAACCTAGAGCTCTACAATACCTTGAAGGGCCACCATACCAAGGTAGCGCAGGTCCAATGGAGCCGCGACTCTGCGTCGCTCCTCACTGCCAGCCAGGACGGCAACATGCTTCTCTGGGATGCAGTCACTGGCTTCAAGAGGCTGGTGATCCGTCTCAACAATCCGTGGGTGTTGACGTGTGCCATTGCTCCTGCTGGCCACTTGGCTGCTTCAGGTGGATTGGACAACGCCTGCACCATCTACAGGGTACCCTCGCACGCCCCATATACCACTACAGGCTACGAAACCATATTTAAGGGCCACACAGCCTATGTGTCTGCCTGCGAGTTTGTCAACGATGTGTCAGTTTTAACTGCCAGTGGAGACATGTCGTGTGCCCTCTGGGACATCCACAAGGAGGCCAAGGTGAGAGACTTCCACGACCACCTGGGAGATGTGCTCTCGTTGAATTACGGGTACGAATCTGGGGTTTTCATATCTGGAGCCTCCGATGGCATGGCCAAGGTGTGGGACCCTCGCTTGAAGGGCCCAACCCGCAGCTTTGCTGTATCGCAGAGTGACGTGACCAGCTTGGCGTCGTTTCCCGACGGAAACTGCTTTGTCTCGGGCTCGGACGACGGCATGGTGCGGTGGTTCGATCTCCGCACTGATTGTGTTATCTCATCATATTCCATGTCTGCACATTTCAGTGATAAGTCACCAACCCTCCAGCAATCAGACAAAAACAGCGTGTACTCCTCGCCCTCGCATGAATTCGACAACCCCGGAATCATTTCTCTAGATTTCAGCAAAAGTGGACGATTGCTTTATGTCTGCTACTCTGATTTCGGGTGCATGATTTGGGACACTTTGAAGAACGACATCATCGGAACGGTCGGAAACGACCACATGGGCAAGATCAACCAGGTCAATGTAAGTCCAGACGGGATTGCGGTTGCGACTGCCTCCTGGGACTCGACCATCAAGGTATGGTCGGTGTAGATAATATACTATTAATAATTCACTAAGGTAGTCAGCGTAGAAATTAATAAACTGTTAATAATTCACTAACAAGGGCAATGTAGAAAGTTTGCTGATATTAAAATCAAGTATTTCACAAAGTAGGTGTGGTGGATAATTTATACTGTAAGTTGCCCCAAAAATGGTAGTGAAGATTGTATACACTGTTGATATTAAGGTGTCGCTAGAATAGTATGGCAGTGTAGATACATATAATCTCATTTAGAAAACTACCTTGTCCCAAAATATATTTTTGGTGAACATGATCTATTAATAACATTTGAGAGACTATATTATTTCTATTAGATACTGCTAATATTCTTCTAGTCAATAATCAAGGAAATAAACAGTGATTTTAATATTTCGCAAGTGCAGCATTGTAATGATATTTCCCTCACAATTCATGGTGCTGTAGATCCAATTTTCCTGTTCATTGATCTCACCGATGCCTCTGTAGTCTCAATTCAGTAAAAGGACTTTAACAATTTCGTTTACTAATACATACACAGTATATAAGTACAGAAAGTATACCTCTCGCGATAGCTGTAGTGGCCCTTTTGTCAAGAATGTGCTATTGCAGCGTTGCTGTCAATTGGTAGGTTGGGGAAGCGGTAGTCTAGGCCTCGGTGTGCTTCTTCACATACTCCCACAAACTCTTCAACAACGATTCTGGTAAAGTATACAAGTCCATGGTGAACTCGCCGTTCTCAACATCATTTTTAATATTCATTTCATTCGTTCTGTTGTCAGTGACCATTTGTACTATAACAATCAAATCATCTTCATTTAATTTGGTCAAGCCGTTGGCCAATTTTTCCAAGTCGATATTTCCCTTGACAGCAGCACCTCCATTGGTCTTGGCCTTCTTTAACTTGTCGTTTGGTCCCACTGCATCAATCTTACGTTTTGCGGCGCCAGATTCGTCGAAAGGTAATGGGCCACTTTCCACCAAAAGCTTGTTCAAGGCGGGGTTTTTAGTAGGACTAACGGGGATAGTAATGACGTGGTCGTTGATATACTTTTCTTGTAAGAAGTTTAAGTCGTGGCTGATTTTTCTTTCACCCACCTTTCCGTTCAATCCAAGCACATGGACAGAGATAGGTATATCGAATTCACCCCATCCTTGTTCTTCGACCCTGAATGGAGATTGTTTTATGGATCTTATGGGATTGGCGAACGTAGGATGCAAAGTGTAGGTCACTTTATCCAAAATCGACGCCTCTATTTCTTGTCCATTTTGATTTAACATCGAGATCTGAATGGACCATTGTCTCATTGGGTAGTTTTCAACCGGAGGAACATCTTTCAAGATGTGTTGCTCGGTGGTTATTCTGATAGTTCGTTTTGTCTATTGTTAGTACATGTATTAGTGTGTGTTGGCGTGTATGAGTTTTCGGAAGGGGATGCCACGACGTGTTCGACGGTGTGGCCACTGTACGGTGCTGTATTGGAGTAGTTCTCCGTCGCTGGGTGGCCAATGCGGTTAGCCACAGAGAGTGCAACAAGTACAACTCTCTGACTCGTAGCACAGAGAGGAGTAGATCTCTGTGACTCTTATTTGCGCTGTTTCGTCACTCCACTGATGTGCCGCCACGGCGGTCTTACCGTCATTTGCAGTAGTGGCGCAAATGAAGTCAACTGTCACAACATTGAAACGCAAATTGCACGATCAATCACTCCAATGCACACTGTCACAGCCAGCCAGGACTTTCTTGTAGCTCTCTCTGTCTATGTCCAGTGCCAGTGCAAGTTCGAGTCCAAACCGTATGTTTGGTCCCTTCAATGTTTCCTTATCGATATCAACAACCATATCGAAGTATCTTCATCCAATTTGACGATGGCAGTTTCCAATCAACACGTGTGTGTTCCACAGCCCTCCTAGAACGGTATACACCTGCCTGGTGGTGGGTACCAAATACATACCTCCATGTTGATGCTCGCAAATAAACACCTCCCGTTGTGTTTTCTCCCTTAGTTATTAAAAATTTTCAGTCGCTTTTTCGAGTTAAAGGTGTCACTGAAACTTGAACCAAATTGGCTAGTGGCACCGTTGGCGGAAGGGAGCGATCCCCAGGCAGGTATATAGATGTCACTGGAGTAGGTGCCACTCTTTTCCAGGAATTGAGTGTCTGTGGCATTTGGGATGCTCAAGCATCGAGCCAGCTGAACAGCACGCATAGTAAGAACCTGTACTTCGGTCTGGAATAGTGGTCTACAAGCCAACGACGTAATGGTATGATAGATGCAAGTATATTGGTGCAGTTATAGTAAGCCAATTCGCTACTATCAAATTCATTATAGCCTTTTACGTTTGCCAGGCCAGTATTATGACCAGACGAGTATCATATGCCAGCCAGTATTTAGTATGGTAGTAGCTCACAGCCGCCAACGCCGCTAGAGGATTTTTACTGAGCGTAGCATCCACGGATAGAAATAAGGGAGTTCTGGTCAAAACCAAAGAGTTTGGAAGCTGGTTGTGGATAACTGTAAATTGGACGTATTCAACAGGAGTTAAAGGGTCACCACGGGTAAAATTCCAGTCTGAATGGACAGGTACAGCTAATATACCCTCTGTGGCCAATATGGCTGGTTCATTAATCGTATTCCCTTTAATCCTTTCGATATTAGCATCATCGAAGTACCAAACTCTCGGTTTATCGCCAGACGCTTGAATTTCAATGGCAGAGGCTCGAAAGTCATACCGAAGTGGTGGCATGCTATCATCAGGTTTGGTCAGTGGATTTCAAAAGACACCAGAGACAAGCTTATCTATTAACAAATTGACGTTTGTGGTGGCTGCGAAATACCCTTTATTGCTGGAGAGAGGTGATGGACAAATAAGGGAAGAGGAATGGGAATGGTTGTACAGCGTACATGTCCGCTTCACTTGGAGCAGGGTATGCTATTGCAGCATTTACAACAGACGGACTAGTAATTGCAAAACCCACACCTTCACGATTTTATTGAACTCAGTGAGAGTGCAAAGCTCCGATTGCTAAATACATTGTCCCATTCGCTGATTTGTGGCGACCAAGATTCTAGACCTCCGTCGGATTCTCCCAATGCAGATGATATTCAAAATAGGAATGATGCAATATGGTCCTCTGGGATATAGTGTGAACTATCCCCGCAAGCTACCATCTCGGGGTGCATAGAAGGTGGTGTGAATTGGGAAAAATCGACGGACTTCTCTTTTTCATCTTTGTAGACGCAACTGAATGCACGGCGCCTACTGAAGGCTGAATACGGTAGATGATGGTTGTGATAGTTACAAGCATTTGAGTGGTATTGACTACAGTATAATGGATCGTTTTGTGGTATTTGGGCTATTGTAATGAAGGAACTCTTGAATCTAGCCTCCGTGCTATTGGCTTTACTGCAGCGGTAAATTCGGAGGGGAATTTCCGAGGCTTGATCCTGCAACTACAAGATATTAAGAGACCATACACAAATGTCTGCATCTTTTCGAAATAGGGCGCATTGGATGCCTTGCCAATCGTAATACTTCCCAATATTTGCAGGATACTGAATGGGCCAGAAATACACGTGACCAGAGGAGATGTAATTCACCGCTTCAATCGATTAACTGCTCAAATCCAAAGTCATCATAGGTGATGTAGTAACTATGAGCTTACACGAGCTGCTGGCAGCATTCCTAATTTAAAATACCACCTTTTAGAATGAAATCAGCTACCGGTAATTCTCCTAATTCGTTAGCACCTATTTTGTCTGTTGTCGATGCAACAGTTGCAAACTGGTCGGATTTGCCCAATTTAGCTGGGCAGCTCGTGTGCACCAGGCAAATAAATCATCCAGGCCCTGGCAGGGTGCTGGTAAGGTGGTGTCGTCCATGAGCATACTATAGGCTGATGAGCAGTCCTTTTTTCAAGTTCTGGTGCTGAGTCGATTTTGAACAATCACTTGTTTGCCTCTTGAAATAATATCGACTGAACAATGTGCTTTTGTTGCGGTGGAAACGGAATTAGCGTCACCAGTCCATGAAGGAGCAGCTTGATATGCAGAATCAAGGTGGCAGCCTGGTTTTCGGAATGCAAGCAGTAGTTTAATTGTGCAAACTCGTGGGCAACCTCTGCTTGGTGATTGTCCATCAACTCGTCATTCACCACTGCGATCAACTTCTTATCGGCACGCAACACATCCACGATCGATCCTGTGCCTGCATGCGAAACAACCACATCAGCCTGGTCGATATACTTGCTAATTGTGGGGGAAAAGGGGAGTGCTACTAGTGTGAACTGTGATGAGGAGTATGTCTCTATTTGGTCATTTGAGTCTGCAGCTTTGAGGCCCAAGCTGGAAACAATCTGATGCTTGGTAAGTAGGCTGTGGAACACCTTCGAGCTCAAATTGACCCCGTTTTTTATTTCGTTTCCGTACTGAATAATTAACGTGGACACTCCATTGGCGATGAGCTGGCGGATGAATTCGGGGGTTAGAACGGTCTCCAAGAGCCTGGTGAAGGTGACGGTAGCACCTGTGGTGACTAGGACTGTGGCCATGGGCGTTTCCAGAGTATTAAAGTATAGGATGATTCTACGAAACCTGTTCTGGTGGTGCTGGCACATTGCACTGGCTATCCTGCACGTGACCCGTGATGACCAAATGGCCGGAGTTACACCTGAATTAATTAGCTGGATATAGACGGGGATGGCGAGAAAATAAACGCGTGTAGTATCGGGCCTGTATCTCATCACTACTGCCACAGCTGGTCGCAGACCCCGATAACAATGTGGGCTATCGCAGTCCACTTCACGGTTGGTTGCACCGACCCACTTATAAACGCGTCTTATCGTCAGTTGCCAGACGAGGCGGATGGCCAGCCAGGCCAGATATGGCTGGGACGTGAGTATGTTGACCAGACTGCCAGACGAGCGCATGTAATAGCATTGTAAAGTACGCACAAATAAAGTTGGTTTTCAATGCGAGGCGTGGGGATTGGTGGGGTGGAGGGTATGGTGGGAATTAGTGGGTTTTTCCAAAGTAGAGAAGTCTGGGTATATTGCGTGGGTACATGTATTGCGTGGGTATTGCGTGGGACCTGAAGGGCCGTCACTCAGCCCTGCTCTGGGACTCCTACTGCCCGTCTTCGTGTGGGGAACGCTCCCAACTCAACCATCCTAGTTTCCCAAAACAGCACATATCTAACCTTTTTGGAAGTGCATGATTGTGACACCAATTATGCACCTTTACCGTGCATAGACAATCGCCTCCAAGTCACTGACAATCGTATTTCTGGAGGGGACCAACACCCCCAATTTGAGCCGGTTTACACGAGCCACCTCCGACTGCACCTAACAAAGGCAACCAAAATCCCGCACAGAGGAGGCTTTGTCTGCTGGAGGAAACACCGACTCACCAGTCGTGTGGTTGGTTGCTTCTGGATGTCTGTGGATTGTTCTTTGACTGTGCACTGTGCGGGACTAGCACCGATTAGGTGCGAATTCCTCCCCTGAGATGGGAGCGATGCCAGCCATATTTTATCCATCTGGCTCGTGCCTGCTCCCGCCTGTATCTGGGCTGTACCTGACAGATTTTGTGCTGTTCGTGTACGCCTCGGGTGTCTGGCTGGTGTGGCCAGTGGGAGAGTGGGTGAAGGGAATGTCGTCCAGTTGCCCAGCTTACCACTTCTGTGATATCTAATTCTTGGCCTGTTCAGTTCTGCTGGCAACCTGGCTATCTTGTGGGTGTCTTCTTTTGGCCAGTGCAGCAAGAAACTACAATGCTAGCGTTGATCATTAATGCGAAGAACGTCTAGTGCGCTCTATTGTGTGCCACAATAGCAGTCCCTAAGTGGGTGCAGGAGGGTGTGTGGGTGGCTGCGGAGATTCAGTGACCATTGGGAATATAGATGCTCAGTAGAGGGATTGCCTGAGTATGGATGTAGGCATGCGGAACCACCAATAGTAACTTGAACTTCCATCCACCCGGTTAGCAGCCTGGGCCTTCCGTAATTGCCGTAATGCCTCCGCTAATGCCCTGCCGTCACCTCGCTGCCCCAAAATGCGTATCCTTTCTGAGGCTCTGCCTGGCTTGCGGACCCCTTAGGTGGCTGCAGCTGCTCCAGCCTCCCAGTGCGCACAATACTATTGTCAGGAAATTTCACTTTCATATATATAGACGGGCAATCCTGATGCATCAGGTGTTTTCACCTTGTAGCACACCCCAGACATGACCTTAGCAGAGTACAACTTGAACGACCCACCTCCGAGCGGTGTCGCCCCCTCCAAACACTCGTCGCCTTACTTGATCAAGGCAGACTCCATTATTCCCCGTTCGTGCATTGCACCCTCGCCCTCCACCGCTTCCAGCTCGATTGCCGCAAACAGTGATTTTTCATTTGGCGAACTGTCGTCGCCAAAAACTGCTTCCACCTCGATTGCCGCAAGCTCTGACTTTGCGTTTGGCGAGTCCTCCACCCCTAACTACAACCACACCGACCACGACTTGTGCTCCATCCTCAGGAAGAGCAGCATCACCGACTCGTGTGCATCCACAGAGGACCCCGAGTGGGTCCAGGAGTTCGAAGCCTCCCTCGAGGCGGTTCCCAACTCCAACATTAGGCTCATTTCAAGCGCAGGCCACTTGAATGAATTATTGAATTGGTACTATTTCCAGAGGTACACTGGCCACACCCACGCTGATGCTTGTCTTTTCCCGTATTTGCACGGGTTGTACAACTCAAGCCAGCGCTCGTTCTTTGGCGATGGCGAGGACCCCTCCCACTTGCTTCCCACCTTGACCAAGGACTTCTTCAACTTGATGTTTCTCAATGTAAGCAGCGAGTCTGGCAGCCGCCCGGACCTTATCAACACCGTCGATTTGTCGGAATTGTTGGTTCCCAAGAGCAAGCTCTCCAGACCGCAGCCACTCAATTTTGATATCGAAATCGAAAATGAAACGGTTAACCAGGTCAATGACTACGAAATGTTCGAGAACATTTGCTTGTCGTCCAATACTTCAAACGAACTCAACAACCGCAATTTCAAGGACCAAATAAAGTTGATGGCCTCAGTATCTTCTTTCGTCATCTACAATTATGACAATTTGGATACCTCTTCGATTGCCGAGTTGATCGATTCCTTGAAAGGGAATTCCAACTTGATCTTCGTCGTTTCTAGTCAAATCGATTGGAATTCCGTCAGCTCCAAGTTCTTCGAGCTGAAGGATGAAGAACTTGAGATGTATGACAACAAAATGATTCGCTTGATGAAACAAATCGACTTGGATGACTCAAAGTTAGAAAATTTCAAAGCTTCTTCTTGCACCAACTCCAAAGGTAAGGAAGTAGCCAAGAACTCAAAATTACTCAACTACGAACAAAACTTGATTTGGAGACTTAATTCAATGAAATGGATCATGAATGAGAAGGTCTGTTTGGGAAATATTATTGATTTCAACAACTTATCCAATAAAAGTGACGATCAATTGGATTCCAGATCGCAGAATGACTTCAAGTTAATAATTAACTGTCACGAAAATGCCCATTTTCCATCCTTGAGTCTTCTTGAAACTATTTTCGATGATCTAAAGTCACCGGTGAATGACAACTCCTCGCACGCTTACTACTTGGAGTTTCCTAGTTCTGGTAGTTTTAATCCAGATAAGATCAACTCCTTAGAAATCTTGTCATTCTTGAATGTTTTAAAGTTGATTTATTTGTTGGTTGAAAACTTTGATGAAAAGGTTTTCATCTACTCCTTTGATGGTTTCACCGGCTTGTCCTTGCTTACCATCTGTGTCGAACAGCTCTTCAAGTCCGAGACAATTGAAGACTCAATTGTGTCGTTGCTTTCAGATAGCTCGAAGAATACAAAGTTGTACTATTTCAAAACAGATTTGATCTTTTTAAAACAATTTGAAAGGCTAGTCAACTATTTGAAGCATCACTCGTTAGAGGATTTGGACTTTGTTTTTGGCTTGGATTTCCAGGATGTGAATACATTTCACTATCAGTATATCCAGCAGAAAGCAATAATTAAGTATGACTGGTTCAACTTGCAGAACGATAATAATTTCCCATCAAGAATTTTACTGGACCTTTATCTCGGTTCTTTGAATCATGCAAATTCGATAACTGTCTTGAATTCATTGAATATATCTCGCTTGATCTCTATTGGTGAGTGTCCTTACTGGGTTAAACATTTAAAAGACGATTTTATTTTTGACTTCAAGGCCTCTTATGAGATTGAAAGAGCACTCCAAAAGAATATTACTATCATAAAACCAATTTATGAGTTCAATGACGGTGAAGCTAAGATTTACGAAGTAAACTTCAACGATTTCCCAAACAGAACCAGAAGCAAGCATGTTCCAAAATGTTTAGAAAGCTTGATTTTTATCCACAACTTGAAAGATGATGGTAAAGACTCATTCCTCGAGCTCTTGATACAGTGTCCTGAGGACATTCAATCAAAAGTTTTACTTGGATCAATTACCAGTGAAACCAATCAAAATGGTAACCAAAAACAATCCCCTGTATCTCTTATTCACTGCAGAATTGGAGTGTCCCGGTCTGCTTCGATTGTTGTTGCTTCTTTGATGAAAAAATTCAGAACAAACTTGTTAACATGTTACATGTATTTGAGGGTTCAAAGATTTAATATCATTATTCAGCCAAATTTGCGTTTGTTTCATGAGTTGTATATGTATGAAGAATTTTTGGGCTTAAGAAACGAACACAACAGGGGATACAACTGGGAAGTTTTGTGCAACGAGATTTTCAAGTTGAACAACCACTATATTTAATTCTTGGGGTGAAGAGGCTAGATTTTTAAAGCCTCCGATTATCCGGTTCTATGTCCATATTAATGCCACCACTTTATTCAACCCTTTTTTTCAATTCTAGGCGTTCACTTTCATACTTTGAAAGGTGTTCAGTTTGCTTTACCTTTTTTTTTGTTAGCTTTTAGTATATCCAAAAAAATGTATACCCAATGTATTTTCCAACAAAGTAACTCTGCACTCACTAACAGGGGTTTACACTACATGAATTCGCACCGCCGCAAAGGCAAAAAAGGGGCGAGCTGGGAATTGAACCCAGGGCCTCTCGCATGTTTGTTGAAATGAATGGTGGACCACTCAATCACCCAAAGCGAGAATCATACCACTAGACCACACGCCCATTTTATGACTGTTCTTGTAACAGATTAAACTTAAGTCCTGTGTCTAATGCTTTATTAGTAACCTCTTACTAATAAATGTCTCTTCACTATAGCGTCCGTCCTATAGTATCTCTAACAGTAGCTTATGTAATTCTTTGGAAACGTCTTAATCTTAAATACTATTACTCTTAATAATATATTGAATCTTAAGTAATCTGTCACTTAGGAACTATTGCTCTTCTTGAGTTCTTCAATAATCCCCTTGTCTTCCTAAATCTAATCTAAGCTACGCTTTTATACTTCTTGCTTCCGTTCGTACGGCATCCTTTTGCTCGTCTATCGTCTCTCTGCATTTGTCAGCAGTTTCAGGACATTTGTCATCAACTGCATCCAACTGCCTTATAACCTGACTTCTCGTCTAATGTCTTCCAACACCCGAGGTTAACATGTCTTCTTTGTCGAACTCATAACTTTAATTAGTCAGCAAGTCGTATAAGCGTACGTAATCAACCGTAACGTGATCTCAAACCGTTACAGTTCTCAGGGAGTGAGAACGAAATACAAAGAATACGTATGATATTACGTAAGCACGGTTATGTAAACGGATAAAAGCTTGTCAATGTATCATGTGGTATAATACACATATCAAGGAAGTATCAGACAAGTATCAAATATGATTAGAAGTTTATTAGCCTTGCGGGAAAGATAAGCAAGCGGGGCAAGAAGGAAGTATATAAGAAGTACATAGCTCAGTAGTTGAAAGGCCAGGGGGGATAGAGGACGTTGATTACGAGTTCCCCCCAAAACAGGTCCACAATATAAGTGATTCTATAATCAAATCTACTGTTTAAGCTATTGCCCAGTGGCTCTGTTACAACTGTCAAAGCAACATAATAAACTGAAATGCTTCTCCATTTTGAACTGCCCACGACTTTGGTGAGTCCGTATTGGCGAAATATATTCAGCTGCAAAAAATATATAGCGGTATTACGGTGGTGCGTTTTCCGTTGCAATAAGAATATAGATATCTACATAGTGGATTATAATACACGTTTGAGCGAAAGAGATTAGCTGACTATCTAATCGGATTGTCAAACTACTTATTTCATTAGAGGATCAAGGAAACACTCAAAAAAGATAGTTTCACTTATGGGACTGGAATAACAAAATATGAGGAGACAGTCTGTGTTTGTATTAATTATGAGTTGATTAGTTGTATATCCCCTGGGAGAAATCTAAGTATCGCTCTCTGTATAAAGTACTTCAAAAGTGAACAAAGATTCACAAAAAGATGTGACAAGTTAGCTATGGTACTCCCAATAGTTCCGTAGTAGTTTTGAAACCTAACAAGGCATTGTAAGAGGAGAAATCTTTAAAATTCTCTGCTTAATCATGTACATATATAGTTACAAAGTAATTTCTTTTCCAATAAGATGCCCCTTTAGCTTAGTGGTAGAGCGTTGCACTTGTAATGCAAAGGTCGCTAGTTCAATTCTGGCAGGGGGCATTTGCGCAAATGGTTTAGTGGTAAAATCCAACGTTGCCATCGTTGGGCCCCCGGTTCGATTCCGGGTTTGCGCATATTTTTTCATTTCCATTGACTGTATATTCCCCAAACCATCCCTTCCTAATGTAATAAATTCACCTCCCTTAGTTGGTAGTCGAAAACTCAAATATCCTAACTGTCCCCGAATAGCTTTCTGTATGAATCGGGTGTGTTGGTCGGAATTGCTTTTTTCGACCGCAATCGAGTGGTCGGAAATCGCATAAGTTCTGATAAACTGCAATTCTTTGGAGCTAACTGAAATATCTTTTGCTAGGTTCAACACTCATCAACATGTCTAAAACTGCTGTAACAAGAGCTGTCAATGCCAGTAAGTACCATTAAGGGGTGCTATTATGAACCTCTGCAAGGAATCCTATCTTTGGAAATGTAATTGTCCAGTTGTTGCTTCTAAACGTTCAACAAAGATGGTTTCTACGAAGATCTAATAACCTAGTCTAGTGACTAACATCAAGTCCAAAAGTTTTACCCAATTGCATTGGCCGACAAGTCCTGGGATAATACTGGATTGTTGGTGGAGGCCAGTGCCGACCACATCAAGTCAGACAGGTTGAACATCCTCTTGACTATCGACTTGACCCAAAGTGTTGCTGAGGAGGCAATCAAATCGAACACAGACTTCATTATGGCATACCATCCATTCATCTTCAGAGGATTAAAATCCATCACCACACAAGACCCCCAACAAAAGTCATTAATCAAATTGATCCAGAACAACATCAGTGTATATTGCCCCCATACAGCTGTAGATAGCGCCTCGGGAGGAGTGAATGACTTTTTGGCTGATGGAATCACCTCAGGCCTCAAAGAGGCTTCTAGGGAAGTTATTCAAAAAGACAGCAACATCGAGGGATGTGGAATGGGAAGACTCATCACTTTGGCCAATCCAGTGCAATTAAGTGACCTAGTCAAGAACGTCAAAAAAAGTCTCGGAGTGAGCAATGTTTTGGTGGCTCCTGCTAGAGGTGAGAATTCGGGACACACTATCAGTAGAATTGCAATTTGTGCCGGATCAGGAGGCTCTGTTTTCAAGGGCGTTGAGGCAGATTTATTCTACACTGGTGAATTGTCCCACCACGAAGCATTGTACTTCTCAGAAACCGGTTCTTCTGTCATTGCATGCAACCACTCCAACACAGAGAGAGCGTTCTTGAAGGTCATTAAGGAACAACTCAAGGAAGAACTTCCAGACGCCAATGTCAGCATTAGTGAAGCTGACAGAGACCCATATGAATTTTGGTAGATCAAATAGTAGAAGAACCGACAATTGATGCCAAAAATATCTAAGTTAGATAGTATGTAGTTTCCCACTATTAAAGGTTTTTCCTACTGTATTTTTTGACACAAATCATCTTTCTTGGTTGATGAGATTCGTTATTTGTGGACGAATCTCTTGCTCGAATTGAACGCCTAAACAAACTTAGCACCGTGACTATTTTATTTGTACTAGCAATCTAGTAACCTGTTCCTTTTCATCTGGTGGTTGAAATTCTTAGCGACGTGCAGCTGGCGATCACACTACCAAAATCAATCTTTAATGTGTATCTTCGTACATTCAATTTTTGTCTTAGAACGTATCTACAACAATTATACAATAGTATTGCACCCTCGCCATCAGTCGAAGTACTCTGACTCTCATGCCCATGGTAGAAACTGTCCAAAGAATCTTATAAAAGAAAACCACTATAAAAGCAGTGAAATCTCAGTGATTTATGGGCGCGCTGAATAGTACTAGATTGTTCGTTGAAATATTAAGTACATAATTACAGAGTGCTAGTCTCATAGTGATCTTCTGGCCTGCACATAAATGTCTAAATTCTGACTTATCGTCCCGTGACGTCACTTATCACCCCCATGTGGCCCCAGATAAGAAAGTACCTCTACCATGATTAATGAAAAGACCATCAAGGCATGTGGCCTTATTGGGAACTCCCCGTTCCACAACATGAAGGCTACCATCGTGCCTTGCACTGATGCTAACATCGTCTTCTTGTATGGAGGATTTGACTCCATGGATGAACTAGATAGTAACATTTATCTCCTCGATCTAAAATCAAAAACCTGGACCGTTGACAGCCAGCACAAAAACCTATTTCGAGAGGGGCACCTGGCTACGTATATAGGAGACGGGAACGTTTTGGTGTTTGGAGGGATCCCCACGGAAGATGGGTTTATCAATGGAGTGAACGATGTGACTAGAGACCGCTTGGGGTTTAGCCCTGACGTTCTTATGATGGTGTACAATATTTATGACAAGAAATGGATTGCAGCACCGCCATTTGCGCTAGATGGAGCTCCCGAGTCGAGGTCGCGGCATGCTTCGTGTTTGTCGCCAGATGGTACGAAGCTCTATGTGAGTGGTGGAATACATAAATCGTTACCCTTGGATGATCTCTACACCTACGACCTTAAAAATGGCAAATGGTCCACCCCAGTGAATTTCGTGTCGAGATTCAACCATTCGATATCGATCCACGGAGATAAGCTCTATGCCTTTGGAGGCATCGACAGAGATATGAACCATTACAAAAATGTGATCACGTACTATTCATTGTCCAACGGTACGATAGGCGAGATTTCCAACATCACGGACGTCAGGTTGGCTGATGGAATAGGCAGCAATTTGAGCTCAGCTACGTCCTACTTGTCCTATCAATGCGAAAGATTATACCTTCCATCGGACTTCCATGCCTCCGTACAGCTTGATATTAAGCTCCCACTCTGGACTAACCCCGAGCTCTTTGATATATCTATGATAGATCTCAGGGATTTCAAGCGGCAGAGCATTCTTAACATGGTGGAGCTCAATTTATTCTTTATGAACCTGAGCACAAATATAACAGACTACGTGTGGAACGAGGCTTTTGTGGCCAACGATTCGCTCTTCATGTTGGGCGGCCAGAAGGAAAGCAACATACGAGAAACGAATGCAACTCAAGGTGCATTCGGCATTAATACGAGAAACTACGACTCGTATAGCGAAAGCATAGAATATGACCAATACGGAGAACCCGTGGAAAATATTGATCCAGAAGTTGATGAGCCTGATCGATACTCCAAGATTAATAGCTTAATGGAAATAAAACTTAAGGACTTCGAATTTGCACCTACGACCAAAGATCCAGATACCCACTCTTTGGTTTCTGATCTCGAGAAGATGTATCTTGATGAAGAGTTTTCTGACTTTGACATATACACCTTGAACGACTCGGAAAACAAAACACTTCATTTTGATGTTGATCTAGCAAAATTACAAGACAACCAGAATTTCAAAGTCATAAGGGTTCACAAATCGATTTTGGCTGCTCGCTGGGAACATTTTAGAAGAGTATTATCTTCTGGCATGAACGAAGTTAAATTAGGTAGAATGTTCATTCCTGAACCATTCAGACTCATTAGAGGTATGATTTATTACTTGTATACTGAAACTTTGAACGAAGCAAAGATTTATGAGTCTTACACCATCATAGACCTTTGTGAATTACTACACTTGACTGATGTGTACGAGTTGCAGGGACTAAGAACTATAGTACTAGAACGTATGTTTGAGGCATTTGAGGGATTACAAAATTCTATGTTGAGTTATGGAAATGATGACTTCAAACCCTTCAAGCAAATGAAGAGGGATAATGAAGAAGAAGCAATAGAAATTTGCCTCAGCTTATGGAGATGTTTGAACAGAGTAGGAGAGAGCACTCTTCTTCTCGAAGTGTTGAGTATCATTAAAAAGAAGTGGAAACCTATTACCAATTCTGTTTCATTCACGAACTTAACGAAACAAGAGCTAATAGAGCTATGCAAGGCCGTCAGCCAGCTTGAATCCTCTGATGAGATACCAGGACGCTTTTCAGATATGAAAAGTTCTTCATTGGTCAATAGCTCTGGATCTTCGGAGAAGAGCCCCTTTATTCTTGGGAATAAATAGTAGACACCATCAGGTGTATTCCAGTAGGGTCGTCAGTTATGGACTGGTTTTCATTAAACGACGAACTTTCAACGAAGAAAGAAACCACTGGGCCAGTAATTTACTGGCATACTAGGAATAATGACATGATTTTGGCGAAGATGCCTGCAAACCGCTCACTGGTGTAGCACAATAAAGAAACACGGAACAGCAC
This sequence comes from Suhomyces tanzawaensis NRRL Y-17324, assembly GCF_001661415.1. Lineage (NCBI taxonomy): Eukaryota > Fungi > Ascomycota > Pichiomycetes > Serinales > Debaryomycetaceae > Suhomyces > Suhomyces tanzawaensis. The sequence continues at coordinate 135,469 of NW_017963645.1, forward strand.
AAACTTTATATTTTATACTTGAGCATACATTACAGTTATTGTTCCTGACCATGCGTAATTCTATTTAGCCAATCGCTCATCCCATCAACAGTATCTGATACAGAGTTTCCGATCTTATCTGATACTACTCCGAGCAAATCAGCTAAATTACCAAGAACACTGTCCAACGCGTTTTCCGTATCCTGTTTTCCTTCATCGAGATCTGACTGCTGCTCGTCCTCTAGTGATTGCTTTGAATCAGTGAAGTCTGTAGGTTTGGGGATGTGCACAGAATTGTGAGTCAAAGATGATTCCTTGCTAACTAACGACTCAAGAGGGTGGTCGTTGGTGCTGACGGAAATGGTGGAGGGTCTGACTTCAATTTTTTTCTTTTTCTTCCATAGCAAATCGTATGTTGCGTCCTTGATAATGTGCTCAACCTCAAATGGGACATTTGGGTATTCTAAGGAATCTGTCCAATCATGAGGCAATTCCTTTGAACTGGATACAGCCGCATTGTAGGTTGTATCACTTCCATTATTTGGAGCAGGTGTAAGATCAAGTGTGTCACATATCAAATTGTAGACCTCAGTATTAGCAAAGGGTAACACTTTTTTACCCTTGGATAACCTCTGTTGGAAATAAGGACCAGTGCCCAAAAAAATTGCTCTCATCAACAATTCGGTATTATTGTATCCATGAACTCCTTTGGGCTTGTAATCGTTGCCACTTTCTTCCATTTGCTTCTTTGTAGTAATTGAATATCCCACCTCAGGAATTATCCATAATGGAGCCAATCTATAATTGAACCTGTGTTCGTTAAGTTCGCCTCCAAACTGCCATTCCTTTGGCAAATCTTCCCTTTTATACACTTTGAAATGTTTGTTGATTCCATTTCCAAGATCATTCAATTTCGCTATTATCTCATAATACATTTCATCAATGGTGTTTGCATCCAACGGTCTTAATCCGAATAAGGGCCAGCCATCAATGTGCTCGATTCTATCCAAATCAATCACATCATCCAAGTATATTAACCTGTCATTTGAAGTAGGAGCCATTCCATGGTCGCTCACTATAATTAAGTTAACAATTTCATCCAAGTTTCTTACCTTGATCTCTTTCTGCATCAAAGAAACGAAATCGTCCACATACTTGAGGGCATCAACCAATTCTTCACCAAAAATTCCAATTTTATGACCAACCTGATCAATGGTAGGTACATAAGTTAGTATAAGCTCGGGTCTCTGGGTAATATCATCACGATCGATCCATGACATGACTCTATCCACCTTGGACGATAGCAATTCAGAGCCATTATATTTATCGAAGTCCTCTTTTGGGCCTATTCCAGGAACCTCACTTCCTGGCCACATGTGAACTGCAGATCTTAAACCCTGCTTAGATGCCGTCTGCCAGATAGGCTCGCCCGCACTCCAAAAATCGGGGTCTAGCCCGCCTACTTTTGGATTTGTGTTGATAAATTGTTTCTTCAACTTGGGATCGTAGAAGGTGTTTCCGACTATTCCGTGCTCTGAAGGGTACAACCCAGTTACAAGCGTCCAGTGGTTAGGAAACGTGGATGAAGGAAACGAAGGGGTCATGAATGGAGCTCCAAAGTCATCCAAGAGCATCTTGTGGAGAGTGGGGGTATTGTGGGGACTGATGTAATGAGGGTGGAATCCGTCCAACGAAATCACGATTGTTGTAGGGTGGAACTCGTGGGTGGAATTCGAAATGAGCGTCTTAATCAGGGGACTTTGCAAGGAGCCTCCTTTTCTGGTGAAATACAACAACCCTGCCACCATCGAGATAATAAGCATTATTCCAACTGCAGTCAATTTCTTCACTTTTCTCATGAGAAGATCTATCTTGTAATCCCTGAAGTCTATCACCTTGTTGTCATTGGCATCTGCTTCGCTCCCCAAATCGTCATAGTAGCTATCGTCACTTCTTGACCTTCCCAACATTTCGTAGTTGTTGGACTTATTCTTGTTCTTCGTAAACAAGCCAAATTTGGAAAACGTGCTGGCTATCTTGTTGGCAAAACCATCCTCTTGATGTTCATAATCTAGCCCATCCAAGAACTCATCATGAGCGGTATCCTGACGATTGACAAATAAATCATCTTCAACTTCGTCCATATCGGTAACAGGAACATCCACCTGGTGTGGCTGTGCGTAGTTGACTGACATCTCCTGGCTACCCTTCTTCTGGGCCCTTATCAGTGTGAGGATTTTTAGTGATGTGTGACACGTGACAAATTTGGTTGGGAACCTTCAGGGTATTGATCTGGATGCAAATCATTAGGCCCACCTGCTACAATTATTAGGCCGCCTGATTGAATTAGTAGAAACAGCTTGTCATGTTGATAGATAGCGATTGAAGTAGTGCTGTTTGGAGATGGTATTACAATTTCTGAACTCCCTCATCCAGAGATTGAAAGTCTTCGCTCATGTGCCTGATCCTTCAAGACCATCTTCGTCTCTACATTCAGTAATCCGTGGTTAAAAAATTTCGTTAAACGTATAAATATGCAATATTTACTGAGAATTAAAAGACATCACCGTGGTCGAACATGGAGTCGGCTACCTTGATAAAACCTGCAATGTTGGCTCCCTTCAATAAGGATGGCAAACCTCCAGCATTCTTCTCGGCAGCGTACTTGACTGCGGTTTCGTAGCAGTTGTCGAAACAAGTGTACATGATGTCCTTCAATTTTTCATCCACCTCTTCACGGCTCCAAGTGACTCTTTGCGAGTTTTGGGCCATTTCCAAACCAGACACAGCGACACCACCACAGTTGGCAGCCTTACCTGGAGCGTACCAGACGTCGTTATTTCTGTTGGCTTCGAAGACATCGATGGCCTCCTTGGTGGATCCCATATTGGAACCTTCAGCAATGTATTTGCATCCAGCGTCAACCAAAACCTTGGCTTCTTCGCCAGAAACTTCGTTTTGAGTGGCAGAAGGCAAAGCAACATCAACTTGGCCAACCTTGGTCCAAGGGCGAACACCAGCCAAGTATTCAACCGAGTTGCTTCCGGAGAAAGCCTTGGTGGATCCACCAACGATTTCCTCCAATGACTTGAATTTGATCTTGGCATCAGCGATTTCAGCCACTTGTTCCGCGGTGATACCGTTTTGGGAAATGATAGAGCCCTTAGAATCAGATAACGAGACCACAGTACCTCCCAATTCTATCACCTTCAAGGCAGCGTATTGGGCAACATTACCAGAACCAGAAATGGCAACTCTCTTGCCCTTGAAGGATTCCTTGCCCTTGGTGGCCTTTTCGATCATCTTTTCGACGTAGTAAACCACACCATAACCAGTAGCCTCAGGACGGATCAAAGATCCACCCCAGTTTAAGCCTTTACCAGTCAAGATACCGGACCAGTTGTTTTGCATCTGCTTGTAGGCACCAAATAAGAAACCGATTTCTCTACCACCCACACCAATATCACCTGCAGGCACATCGGTATCCTGACCAATGTATCTAGCCAATTGTCTCATGAAAGCGACACAGAATCTTCTGATTTCAGCATCAGAACGACCCTTAGGGTTGAAGTCGCAACCACCCTTACCACCACCCATGGATAAGCCAGTCAAAGCGTTCTTGAAGATCTGTTCGAAACCCAAGAACTTCAAGATGGATAAGTTGACGGATGGGTGGAATCTTAAACCTCCCTTGTATGGGCCCAAAGCCGAGTTGAATTGGACTCTGAAACCGTTGTTCACTTCGATTTCTCCCTTGTCATTTTCCCAGGAAACTCTGAATTGGATTATTCTTTCTGGTACAGAGACAACGGGAATGACCTTCTTATATTCTGGGTGTTCGGAGAACAAGGTGGAGTCTTCTAACGCAGACACTAATTCGTCGTAAGCTTGTTGGAATTCGGGTTCGTGTGGCAAGACCATTGTAAATTATTCTATGGGGTAATGATATAATCTACAATTTACATTCCATAATGGACTATTTATACCAGGAAGTATCAAGCCTGCTCCGGAGTCATGAGAAACGCCTCGCGGGTCACAAACAATCATGTGCTATCCCAGCCAATACTTTTGCCCCAAGTTTTATCAGTATGAATCATCGGATTTCATCAGTGGAGGGAGTAATTGCAAAAAGAAAGCACACTACCGTTTAAGGTTGCGAGCGGTTGCAATTTACTTGGTTATTGTTGGGTACACGACTTCCTCCAAATCTCCAACCAATGAACGGTGAGTATGATATAGGGCCTTTATCGGTATGACACAAACCTGGCCCGAGGATAAAGTTGTTACATTTACACCGGCATTCGAAATTGTCCGGGAGCATGAGTGATGCCTATGCGGGTTGAGGATAACTCCGCCATCATCTCTGCTGTAGCACATTGAGATATCCCAAATCGATGTTGAACATACTGGAGAATATAATTCTGGTGGGATATACACGACCTCGGTTGGAGCGCTTATGGTACATGTTACCAAATTGGGCTTCCGACAAGTCTCGGGGGTTTTCGGGCACCAAGAGCCCCGAGTCCGACTTCGGCCATGAAGTTTCCCGAGCGCTATCTACAGCAAATTGTAGCCTGGACGAGATCTTGGCCAAGAGACTTTTTGACGTCTACTTTCAGTAGTTCCAGCCTGGTTGAGAATTTACCGATTGGACAGATAACGATGATCAGGTATAGTTCAACACAGAGGCATCTATTTGTTAGATCAATACTTGTAATATCCAACAGCTAACACTACTCAATTAAGGTTGCTCGTCCTATTTGTGTAGGCTCAACTGTTCGTATATGACTAAAGCCCCAATGCAATTCTGAGTAGGATGTTCGTTCAAACCTGGAGCCATATCTCTATATGCACACTTTGTCTGGATGCAACGTTTCAGTGAACTTCGAGGTGGATTTCTGAATCTCTGATTTTTGCCAAGCTAGGGTGATCTATCATCAAAATAGATCTTCCACTCCTTTGTGTAATGCAAGATCAGTAATCTTCCAAGATGCGAATTTTGCGTACTATTGAGCAGAATTTCTATACCTTCTTCATTAATCTCTTGTATAGTACTTTGTCAAAATTTAGGTATTGCAGTAAGGATGTTACCAATTGAACTGAGACATGAAAGCAACCAACTGCTTGGATACTTTCCTGTGCTGAAATTATTTTACACTAAAGGATTAATAGCACTTGTTGACAATTGTCTAACACTAAAGAGAGTGATTAATAGCACATATTGGCATGACATAAAGTTTTAACAGTGATTAATAATAATATTCAAGTGGCCAGTGTCGTAATATTGAAGGTTCACCATTCGTTCCGTCCAGAACAGGTGGATCGTCATGACTAGGAGTAACACAGTAGTCACCCTACATGTGAATCCTTTAATAGACAACTAAGAATTTCAACAAGCCCAGGACCTAATTACTATTTAGCAATTATAGCAATTCATTGCATATGTGACAAGAATAATCCTCAAAACATATCAATAATTATGCAAGTATGTGAAATTAATCACCAGATTTGAACCATTAATCTGAACTTGAAAACTAGTCTATGCACAATAGTAACCGAGTTACCAGAACAATAGTGACTACTCACAAACCTCTTAGGGGCCTTACAGCTACTCCTCTTCGATGCTCTATCTATGTGCAGTCCGCTGAACTTCCTCGAAGCCAGTGAAAATTGAAATGCAACAAATGAGCAAAGGAGTGCAACGGGACCATAATGGATAATAGGAAATCATATAGGGCTTATAAAGAAAAGCTCAGAGTAGCCTCGGCTCCATATCCTACATCTGGATTATTCTCCAAAGTGAAAAGATTGTTTAGTCCAAGAACGATATGGAAAGCACCATCTAAAGACAATGAATTGGCTTCAAAGGAACCCAACCCTTCTACTGCCCGTTCAAACAGTCATGTGGAAGCCTTCCAGTATCCGGCACCTAAATTTAACCCTATTCTTAGAAGTGCATCAACTAGTTCTTTCAAAATGCCTGGCTCTTTCGATACCAATAGCTCACCCAACAAAGTGTTGTCAAATTTCTTTCAACAGAAAGGTGATGAACCATTGACCCAAGTAGAATACGAGGGTATCGTCTCATTGATAAACAAGTCGAAATCGGAAATCGGTAACGAAACTCAATCCAACGATCAGGACGCCAACAACACGTTTTTCAAAGATACTTCCATCAGGGACAAACTGTTTTTGTATGATACACCCTACACCCAGAAGATTCTAAAGAAAGACAGTAACACCAGTGGTGCAACATATTCCACCCCTGACTATAAACCTATTTATCATACCGTGAACGAAACTTCGGCCAGCATTCCATCTGTGAAGAGGGTCTATCAATTCTCTGGATTACCATCGCCTTACAGAACGAGAATAAGAGCACCTAGCTTGAGCAAGAAAACAAATTCAAATGCATCAAAGAATGGCCTGATAATAGAAAACAATAATAACACAACGACGAATACCTCTACTACTCAGTACAGACCAAGAAGTGAGGCTGCCAACACTTTGTTATCAATTTTGGATGGTGATTTGCTCGAAACAACCACTGAGGACCTCAATAATAAAGACATTAAGCGTTTTTCGAACCCATATTCTTCTTCACAGAACAGAAAAAGAACTAAGACTTCGAAACAAGCTCCATTAACAAGTAAAGATATCAGCAGTACGTTACTTTTTGACAAATCTGCGCCATTGCCGGTCGAAAAAGATGAAGAAAAGATTGTTCCAAAGCCAAAATCTACTGTTAGCAAGGATGCATCTGGTCAGATTGAACAGAAAACCATCAGTTCGGCTGCGAAACTTGATTTTTCGAAGCCTATAGTGATCAATGAGCCAGTTGTGAATGATGGTCAACTTCCAGAAAAGAAAACTTTTGATTTCAATTTTGGGAAATCAAACTCAAATTCTGTCGAGAAGAGTGCACCCTTAAACTTTCTGTTTAAACCTGATCAAAGTGCTGGAAAGAAACAAGAAAATATAGGATTTACTATACAACATAAGGCAAATCCGGTTGTCGGTGGTACTAGTGTCATTGAAAAGACAGAAGTGAAAGCTCCTTACTCCTATCAATTCTCTGTTCCTGAACAATACAGTGTGACATTGAATAGAGAAGAGGTGGACTCTTACAAGAGTCTTTTCAGCTTTTGATGTGAGTCAAACATAAAAATATGTCACGTTAATGGGAAAGGTAGACTCGTAGAAGGGTTTTTCAGCTTTAGACGTGAAAAGTTTTGGACCTAGAAATAAACAATTACATACAATTGCGTGCAACAGCATTTGGTGTGAGTCGAATATAAAACTAATCAAGTGTATGAAACAGTTATGAACCGTAGAACTGAGCTCTCGAGCTTTTAGAAAAAGCATCTCTCACATATCTGGCAAGGATAGCACTAGAATTCCATTACAGAATTCGTTATCCAATCTGTAGTTGTGTCCCCTCTGTGTGCAGGCAAGATACTGCATTTATTGTACTCAATTTATGAAACTAACATTTAGTATGCCATAAATCAAAGAAATTTGCCAGAAATCTATAGAGTAATTTCAATCCCATTTTTTGAATTTAATTTGAAGCAAATTCTTAGGTTTCCCATATCTTGTTGCAACCCCCATTATGCTTCTGGTCTTCTCTCTTGTTGACTTCTACACTCCTACATTTGTTTGCTCAAATACTATTTTGGCTGCTTGTATATTCAACTACCTGTTCCCACCCATTAATAATCGATCAGCATGTTCGCTGATCGGCACAATGTCGTTGATCAGCACTAAGTCGTCATGGGCTCCCACGCTCGTATAACCGATCTTTGATCACGTGATGGAAGATTTCGTTGACGATTTACATCAATTCAAACAGTACTTTGCCCGAGTTATTCAACACTAGCCCACATGTCTGCTAAAATAGACTCTGTTCTCTTGATTGGAGGTGCAGGCTTTCTTGGCCACCACTTGATCCAGCAATTTTATGACAGATGCCCAGGAATCAAAATTCACGTGTTCGATATTCGTCCTTTGTCTGACAAGAAGGCTTCATACTTTACGTTTCCTTCCAACGAAATCAAGCTGTTTGTTGGAGATTTGACCTCTCCAGAAGATATCTCCAAAGCAATCTTAGAATCCAAATGTGATGTGATCGTCCATTCGGCCTCACCAATTCCTGATGTTGGCACTCCCGAACTCTTCGAAAAGGTTAATGTTCAAGGTACAAAGAATATCATAGATGTCAGTAAGAAGTTGAGAGTGAAAGCATTGATATTCACCTCTTCTGCTGGTGTGGTGTTCAATGGTGCTGATATCTACAACGTTGATGAGGAGTGGCCATATGCTGAAGTTCATATGGACAAGTACAACGAGACCAAGGCCATTGCTGAAAGACTCGTCAAAGACAGCAACGATCCAAACGGTTTGATCACGGTCAGTATAAGACCCTCGGGTATTTTTGGTCCTGGTGATAGACAGCTCGTTCCAGGATTGATAAATGCTGCTAAGTTGGGCCAATCAAAGTTCCAGTTGGGAGACAATAACAATATTTGTGACTACACCTACGCCGGAAATGTGGCTGATGCCCATATCTTGGCCGCAAAATTGGCCCTCCAGCCTAAAGAAGCTCATAAGGTCGGAGGTGAAGTTTTCATCATCACAAATGACACCCCCATATACTTCTGGACCATGGCAAGAGAAGTTTGGAAAGCCTATGGTGTGATTGAGAAGAGGCACATTGTTTTCAATAAGCCTTTAGGTGTTGTGTTGGGTTATCTCAGTGAGACATTTGCAAGATTGGCAGGAAAGCCACCTGGGTTGACCGCATTCAGAGTCAAGATAGCGTGCGCTAATCGTTACTATGACATCTCCAAAGCCAAGTCTGTCCTTGAATACAAACCAGCGGTGGATCTTGAGACTGGTATTAAGCTTACTTTGGACTGGTTAAAAGAGGTTGATATGTAAACTATTGTATTGGCAGCTGTTGAAATTCTTGCACTTTTCAGGGAGCTGATATTATCGACCTTACTTCGATGTAAAAAATCTGGCTTGGCTACGAGCAAAGTACGAACGCAATAAATAGTTTCAGCAAAGAAAAATACTATAGTTCTTATAGTCTAATTAGAAAACAGATAAGGAATCAGATTTCCGATATAGACATTAATTAGATGCAATATTCTCAGTATTAACTTAATATTCGTATACTAGTACTGTTTTTAACAGTCCTGGATCAACTGAATCTCATTATTAATACTATACCAAAACTTCGCTGCCATCAAATATCGGGCAGTTCAACGTACAGAGAAGTCACTGTTGGAGTTCTAAAATACTGAATATAATTCACATCGTCGTGGGTGTATATGAAATTCGCTTTCTCGTGCTCAATGAACATTTGAATGAATGCAGCCCATTTGAATATGCTAAACCACGCTCAAAGAGCACCCTTACTTTTAGAGATATTATAAGGTTGTATGTAGGAAAAGAATTAATTGATAATGTAAATGGACTAGTATACTATCTCAGGACTATTGTCCAAAACTGCTGGTGCACACTTCCAATACTCACCTAACAGCCCCTACTTTAAAGCCTGGCAACCCAAATATAATCACCATCTATTGAAGGTGTATACGGCCGCAAAAATGTTCCAGACTATTCAGCTTCAACAGAAAATAACATGGTGAGACGGATGCGAAACGCCACCTCTTCCAAACAAAACTCAGGTGGTCGCGTCCAAATTAGATTACTTGAACCCTGAGATAAAAAGAAACACGCAGATTAGCCTGTAGTCCCCATCCTGCACAAATTATGACGAGTTGGGAGCCTGATTATTCCGTCCGTGCCAGCTGCATATTTCGGCTGTGTTATAGGAGGTGAGCTCGTGTTTGTCTACAATCCACTACTACCAATCATTTCATGTTAGACCATGTTCCTAACCAATAGCTAAACACCAAATCACCCCCAATGCCATAAAACCTGTCTAGAAAATTCCAAGAATTGCCATGAAATCCTGACGATCCAAACGGCTATAAATGAGAAACGTCCTGTCAAGTTGGAGGTTAGCTTGTTCTATTTTGGGGCCAAGCCCGTCGACGCGTTGACCCCTTACCTTGGCTCCGCCTCCAACCTGCATGGGCAATATTGTTCGTGTAAAAAAAAAAAAAAAGGTTGCACTTATTGCCCTAAAGGGACGCAATGGTGGCCAGAGATCAAAATTTGCACCTAGAGACAGAATCTCAGGGCAACTATGGGCACCGATATTAAAGTGGGAAAGCACTACAGGCGCCTTAAACTGTTTACTATTTGCATGTTGTACCAGGGTTACTATTTGGAAGCATGTACCGTGTTCGTGTCGTATCACATTGGCAGATATAAATAATTCGCAAGTCCCGTACCTGCTAGTTTTGTCAACCCATCACTTTCGCTATCAAAATGGTTAATTTAGTTTCAGTTGTGTGTTCTGCCTTGGTTCTAGCAGCAAACTTAGCTGGTGCTGCCGATTTGCCCGAAATCGAGGTTATTGGAAACAAGTTTTTCTTTTCCAACAATGGCTCCCAGTTCTTGATGAGAGGTATTGCCTACCAACAAAACACCGCAAACGAAACTGATACGACTTTCAAAGATCCTCTTGCTGATGCTGATTCTTGTAAGAGAGATATCAAGTACTTCACAGATTCCAACACAAACGTGTTGAGAGTTTACGCAGTCAACACGACCTTGGATCACGACGAGTGTATGAATGCTTTGGCAGATGCTGGTATCTACATTATTGCTGACTTGTCGCAACCTTCGGAATCCATCAACAGAGATTCCCCCGAATGGAACTTGGACTTGTACAAAAGATACACCGATGTCATCGATATGTTCTCCAACTATTCTAACGTGTTGGGTTTCTTTGCTGGTAATGAAGTGACCAATAACAAGTCCAACACTGATGCTTCTGCCTTCGTTAAAGCTGCCATTAGAGACATGAAGAGTTACATTTCTGAAAAGAAGTACAGAAAGATTCCTGTTGGCTATTCGTCAAATGACGATGGAGACATTAGAGTCGCCATTGCAGACTACTTTGCCTGTGGTGATGAAGATGAAAGGGCCGATTTCTTTGGTATCAACAATTACGAATGGTGTGGTGACAGCAGTTTTGAAGCATCAGGATATGAAGCTGCCACCAAGCAATACCAAAACTTGACCATTCCTGTCTTTTTCTCTGAATACGGATGTAACGAGGTGACTCCAAGAAAGTTTACTGAAGTTGGAACTTTATTCAGTGACAAGATGACTGATGTATGGTCTGGTGGTATTGTTTACATGTACTTTCAAGAAGAAAACAAATACGGTTTAGTTTCTGTCAAGGGTCTGTCCGTCTCTACATTATCAGACTTTGGTTACTATTCTTCTGAAATCAACAAGATTTCCCCATCGTACGCTAAAGCTTCCAGTGCTTCTCAAGCTGCTCACTCAACTCTTTCTTGTCCTGCTTCAGCATCTACTTGGAAGGCTGCTTCAAGCTTGCCACCAACTCCCGACAAGGATACTTGTGACTGTGTCGCCAGTACTTTGGAGTGTGTGGTTGCTGATGATGTTGCCAGTAAGAACTACGGAGACTTGTTTGGTTTTGTTTGTGACAAGATTGACTGCTCTGATATCACTGCAAATGCAGAAAACGGAACCTACGGTGGCTTTTCCTACTGTTCTGATAAGGATAAGTTATCTTACATTTTGAACTCTTACTATAACGAGAATGGCAAAGAAAAGTCTGCTTGTGACTTCAGTGGCTCCGCTTCTATTAACAAGAGTGCATCTAGTGACAAGTCCTGTTCCTCCAAGATTTCAAAAGCTACCAGTGGCTCCTCGGGTTCTTCTGGTTCTGGTTCTAGTTCCGGCTCTGGCTCCAGCAGTTCCAGTAAGAGCACTTCGAGCTCAAAGTCCAGTAAGAGCTCAGACGGACACATCTCCCAAAAGAGAGTATCCAGAACAGAATTATTTGCAATTGCTGGTATTGTGACCGCATTTGCTGGTGGTGTTTCATTTATCTTGTTTGAGTAATTCAGTTAGTCAAATATGTATATGCGTTTATTTATTTAGTAGTCTATTGTAGTGTACAGTGTTCTATGGTTAATTTGATATCATGAAAATTTCATTAAGGGCCTTTGCATCCATGACCGAGGCCCTTTTCTGCTTGATCCATTTGGATCTTACCGATAACCTAGTTGCTATGCTTTTTGTATCAGACTCTATAGGTTCTAATGAAGCACGAGCTTCATCATTATCCTTTTCTTTCTTCTCTTTCTTCTCTTTCTTTTCCCTTTTCTCTTTCTTTTCCTTCTTTTCCTTCTTTTCCTTCTTTTCCTTCTTTTCCTTCTTCTCTTTCTTGTCCTTCTTTTCTTTCTTTTCCTTCTTTTCCTTCTTTTCCTTCTTCTCTACCAACTTGTCACTTTTCTTCTGCTTCGCATTTGTACTTTCATGTTCACTATTATTCTTTCTTTTCTTGCTATCGCCTATCATCGATTTCTTCTGAACATCCCATGAGCTCTGTAATACTTCTCCTTTGACAAAATGCATGCCCCATTTGCCATTCAATATTCTCTCATTACGTTGTCTTTCAAGCTCATCATTAATCTTATCTTCCTTTCCGTTCAACCTTCCTAAGATACTCTGAAAAACGTCAAGACCAACACTATCTCCACCATCTAAATCATCTTTCTTTTGCTTCTTTGCCAACCGAGCACCAAGTCCTGCATTGTCTTCTTTGATAATAACTTTAACATGTGTGGTGGTGGCATGTTGGACCAACCCTAACCCTTTGCCAGGTTCCCAGCCTAGCTTTTCTAGGTACTGGTGGCCGAATCTTCCGGTGTTGTTCGACCAGTTGGTGTTTCTTGGATCCAAGCCAAATCTCTGTTTCACTTTCGTTTCTCCTAAACCCATCCTGGTATCTAGTCTTATCGGCTAGAAAATGATTTTCAGGGACATTTTGGAGATGAGGTAAAAAGTATCGCTTACGTAATAAAAATACTTATGGAGGTGCTCTCACAGCCAGGACCGTACATTCGCTGTACACAGCAGCTATGGCCGAGAAGGTAACAATAGCAGTTCGTGTGGGCAGATAAAAACAGCCAGACGCTTTCGATTAGTTTTCAACCGTTCATTCACTAACAATTTATATCGAATCTTCTTGAGCAAAAGGACTTGTTTGATGAATATAGTGCAACATGTACTTATACTGTTCTTAACATAGGTTGATAAAATTCCTCGGATTATTGGATTCTTAATGCCTCTGATTCCATTAGATATATTTTTCAAGTATACTATCAACTACAAAACTTGTTTCAAGGTACAGAAGTTACTTTTCAGCGGTAGTTATATGTTTTCGACTTACGAAGTGAGTAAATAAGAATATTCGAACGTTTCTCATAGTATTGCTCACAAAAGTCCATAAGTTGGCGATTCTGAGCCTTCAAACTAAAATCCTATCGTAGAGTACCAATTTTGGTTTGTCCAGCATCCATCAAAAGATCCCCTACGTAAACTCTGGCTATCCACGAGCCACTGGATCACGGATTTGAAATCATTCAACCCCAAAATAGTTTGCATCTTCGAGAAGATAGCTTTTTGGGGGATTCCTGGCCTGAAGTGGACATATACAAGAACAGCATTAATTAACTTGGTCCACATTTGCTCGTTGATGCATCCATTCATATCGAGCCAGATATGAGAACATGCTTTTCCAGTCGGTACCGGAATTTTTTGGATTTTTGTGCTTGCGGTTCGATTCTTAGTCAAGAGAACAACATCACATGCTAGTTTATCTTTGTCAATGAGTCTCGATTCATACCCATCAAACTGGTAAGTTTTGTCAATATGAAGTATTGTTGCTTCATCAGAGGCCAAGAATGTTAATAGAGGGGCCATATGCCCATTAAGAACATTCTCTGAAATGATAAGGCCCTTGTTAGCTTCTGCAATAGCCCCTATATTGTCAGCGAATTGAGCGGCTTGATTCAAAAATTTTGATGGCAACTTCAGGTTCAAAGCATTATGCACCTTGTCTGTCAACACAAATCTGCTGTTTGAGTCATCGGATCCATAATAGATCATTTCTTTGTCCTTGATTAATGCAGATGATGCGCTGTGTGTGGCCTCATCACCAAACTGATCCAATATCTGCTTAACTCTGCTCGCACTAAAGCTCTCTTCAGGAGTAGTGAAGATTGCTTTCAAAACGGTCCTTAAATCATCATTTTCTGGTGGAATTATTTCAGTAGAATCACTGACAAAGAAAGTAATTCCGGACAAAATCGAGTCCTTTTGCCTCATCGAGTTATCTTCAAGTTGTTCGAATAGATCCAGCTGGACATCATGTGCATCAACAATTGAATACTCATCCTGATTATCCTGCGAGTGGTTGAACAAAGGCATTTTATCAGAAATTTCGAGCACAGAACTGTCCATATCCTTCCACAAATCCAAGAAGAAGGTAAACTTCACATTTTCAAGATCATCAGTAGAGACTAATTCATCTTCTATACCCTTCATCACAATGTGTTCGAAAGACTCCACCCCTTTCAACACTGCTTGCAAACCACCTACCAGCTTTCTAACTACCGTCCATTTCTGTTTGATGGTCTTGGAATCCATGCCATCAAACAACAATGCAATTTGAGCGAAATCGATAGAACTTCTCGTGAAAGTCTTTGAAATAACCACAGCTCTAAACAAAGTGGTGGCATCAGTTTTATCGAACTTTTGACTAGTCCTAAACCTCCGGGGTGGATGCTGAGCCCTCTTCTCTCCTGATCTCCTAATTGGTTTTGATTTTCTTCTGTGCTTTTTGGAAACTAATGAAGGCATTGTCGAGTCATCTGCTTCTGTCTTGACACTGTTCTCTTCCAGAGTTGACAATGGGATCTCGACGTTTTGTGTTTTTCTTTTCCTTCTCGCAGGAATAGAAGCCATTGTAGATTCATCACCCAAAGAGTCCAATCTCCCTTTGCCTCTAGGTTTTCTTGAACGAGAAGGCGTACCCTGGTAAAGGGTCACCTCACTCTCAATAATTCTTCTTTTAGCAAGAGGCTGAGATACTTTGTTCCCATGATCTTGCAAGCATCGTTCTCTTGATTCTTCAATTAACTCTGCTGATGGCCTGAGCTTGGGATCGGTCAAAATGAGCAATTTCCTATTGACCATTTTTCCGGCTCTTTCATAGGAAATATTTTGAACCTCCAAATCCTTTGAGGATATCAAAATGGAGATGTCCCTTGCCAACGTCTTGTTATCTGTAAAAGTAGAGCTTCCAAGCCGCTCGTCTAGCATTCTTCTGAGCTTTGCAGTTGTATAAGTTACACCTCCAAGATCTTTCACTATGTCCAACAAGCTAGTTCTACGCTTTTGTCCTTTGAGAGATGTTGCAAGAACAGGTTTTGCCATCAGTTTTCTGACTCTTTTCACCTGAGTACCAATGTCAGGGATAATAGCTTTGACCTCATGAAATGAAACCGGTGTCGAAATATCAATACTTGAGTCACGATCATATTCCAAACTGATGTCTAGGGCAGGTTCATTCTTCAGGCTCGTGGCTTGCTGAATAGGTGATTCTCTCCGCCTCAAGCTTCTTTGTAACTCATCTACATGTTTCGACTTTTTAGAATTTTCCGAGGCCAACTGACCGAGATTTTGACGCTTCTTTTTCTTGAGCAAATCTCCCGGAGGTGCTTTCCCCAACGTTTTGAAGTATAGCGTGTTCAACTTGGCTATTGGCTTATTTTGTACTTTAGAAAGATTGGATCTTTTGTTCCGACAGCTTTTTGCCGGGAATGCTGGGTATTGGTCCCGAGTATAGTACCTGTAGAATTTATACTTTCCTTCCACATCATAGGCTCTGATAATACAAATATCATTGTACTTGTCTTCGCTTGTTTTAAGCGGCGCCAACGACTCACCATCAACAACATAACTTGACATCGAATCGAGGATACGTGTCCATGGCCTATAGCCCGCAGTTCCACTAAGATTGGTCACTATATTCTTAGAGGTGATTCCGACATCTCGCGTCGAAGATATTTGCTGGTGGATCTGACTGGAAATTGGATAAATACTGTTCACCAAGGGATATTTTTCCTTTCCCTCATCCTTTTCTTCGAAGAAATCGTCTTCCACATTGTCGAACGAGTTCAACATATCCACGTAATCCGAACTGTTGATCATGTCTTTAGGTAAATCTTTCAAGAATTTAATTGAGTACACCAATCGTTCATCCTCAGCTGATCTGACCATGAGCTTTTCCACATATCCACTTTTATGCAATGCTTCAACAATGGCCCCAAAAAACTTGGAGTTCGACTTATTGCTGTTCAAATTAAGCTCCTTCTTTAAATCGTTGAATCCTCTCAAGTTATTTGGAGCATCACGGACTGACTGCACGATCAATTGTCTCAACATGTTTGTACTCCTCGAACTTTGAAACTCCTCGGACTGTAACGGCGTCTTTTCGTCACTGAACTTGGTGTGCACGAGCAAGCTCGTATGTTGGCGAGTTTTCTCGTGATAAATGCTTTTCCGGATGATAAACCCCATTTCTGAAAGTCTCTTGAACCGTGAAGGAAGGGATCTTGGATCCTGGCCAGTAGCCTTACAAAGATCAGGAGAGATTATACCTTCAGCTCCGTGTCTAGCTATCTCACAGAGAAGCTGGAACGGCTTCTCACCCAACTGGGCTTTGAGCTTCTTGGATGCCTCCAAACCGGTTAGGTACTTCCATTGAGTATCAGCAGTTGGGAGAATGCTGACATCACCTTCTGGTCCGTGGGAGCTTATGAAGTCAGCATAATTGGGTAGGATAGGCAAGATCTGCTTATCCTTGGTAACGTACAAGTCGATTTGATCTTGGGATTTGGAGAAAAACAACCACTGCCATATCACTTGTTGTTGAAAGAGATCCAATTCGCTCAGGCCTAGCTTAGATGCAATCTTTTGCCAGAGCTCAGCCAAGGTTAATCCAAACTGACCCGAGAGCGAGAGGGTCTCCAAAGTGTAGGCCACCAACTCCGATGGAGCACACGAAAACAGCATTGTGGTACGGATTGAACTCCAGACATCGTTATCATTTTTGAATGGGGTCTGGGACAATGTCGCGGGTGCGTGCGACATGCACATGGCGGGTATGCGCGACAATGTCTTGGCATGGCGACATTACATCATCAGGTTCTTGAATACAACAATTCTTATTTGTTGATTGCTATACCATCAAGATGGACTCCGACGATGAACTAACCTTGTCAACACATGCCTTAGCTGCCCTTGCTGAATTTAAAAAGGAAGAAACGGAAAGAATCGAAAAATTTCAAGAATTATGCAACTCTTTTAACGGAGGACAGGAAGTGAACCAGCAACTTACCATAGAAGACTTCAAGCAAGACTGGAAACTCTCCCAGTTCTGGTATGCTGATGACACAGCAAGAACTTTGGGGAAAGCACTCTTACAAGGAGCCAACGTAGACACTGTCATAGTCATAGCTAGTGCACCTTCTGTGTTTGCTGCAATTAAAAACCTTCCCCCTGAAGAGGTACCAACCAAACATATTTACCTTTTTGAATATGATAAGCGGTTCGAGCTTTTGGCGGGAAAAGAACACTTCTATTTTTATGACTACACCCGTCCTGACGATATTCCCTTGGAGCTCAAACATAACTGTCACCGGTTGTTGATTGACCCTCCATATCTCCAGGAGGACTGCCAGACCAAATCGGCAATGGCAGCTGGCAACTTGTTGGTTGAGAAAGCGACAGACACCCAGCAAATTAAGCTTATAAGCTCTACAGGGGAACGTATGGGCGAAATTGTCAAGAAGAACTATCCCGAGACGTTTGTCACCAACTTTTTCCCGGAACACATGAACGGCTTGAGCAATGAATACAGATGCTACGCCAACTTCGAATGCAGCTACTGGAAGTTCCAAAACTAGAGTTATTTTAATAGAATATAGCTACCTGTTAGGATGTGTAGCATACGGCGGTCACTCAAGAACCTTGTATTAATTAGCACTACCTACCTTTTGCAATTTTAGATTTATCTGGAACATCTGGCCGTAAGGGGTTACCCGACAGAGGTACGGCGCCAACGCGTGTACGCGTAAACCTCAGTCCCTTTGTGAGCCCTAATAAAAATTGGATCACGTTGCGGCCACCTCTCATCGAGTATTGACCCAGCGAAAATTTTTCGACACCCTTCCAAACTTTTCATTTAAGGTAAAGCATTCCCTCTATTTGCAAATTTTTAACCACCACATCACAATGTCTTTCTCAGATTTCTCTAAGGTCGAAACTATCAAGTCCTTGAACGAGTTCTTGGCTGACAAGTCCTACATTGACGGGTAAGTACCTACCGTTAGCAATTGAGTTCTTGCAGAATGATGATCATAATCTTTGGTCCGTGTTTATGAGGTGGATTCAAGACCCACCGTATGAGTGACAAAGAAGATTTAAATAAAATCCCTGACATTACAAGAGTCAATTCCTTCTCATTTGATCGTTTACTAACAATCTAGTACTGCTGCCACCCAAGCTGACGTCTCTGTTTACCAAGCTTTCCAAAAACAATACCCACAATTCACCAGATGGTTCAACCACATTGCTTCTTTCACCGAAGAATTCGCTGACTTGCCAGCTGGTAAGGCTCCAGCTGCTGCCGCTGCTGCCGAAGAAGATGACGATGACGTTGACTTGTTCGGTTCTGACGACGAAGTTGATGAAGAAGCTGAAAAGATCAAGCAACAAAGACTTGCTGAATACGCTGCCAAGAAGGCTGCTAAGGGTCCAAAGCCAGCTGCTAAGTCCATTGTCACCATGGATGTCAAGCCATGGGATGACGAAACCGACTTGGAAGCCTTGTTGGCCGGTGTCAAGAATGTCACCATGGAAGGTTTGACCTGGGGTGCCCACCAATGGATCCCAGTTGGTTTCGGTATCAAGAAGTTGCAAATTAACTTGGTTGTCGAAGATGCTTTGGTCTCCTTGGACGACTTGCAAGCTGCCATTGAAGAAGACGAAGACCATGTCCAATCTACTGATATTGCTGCTATGCAAAAGTTGTAATCGGTTCTATTGTATAGAACGGTCAACTTATGCTAATTAGTATATAATGAATACAAGAATTTTAATAGAGGCAATGTAGGACTGGCATAGTTGGTGTAAATGTTGGGGATTTTTTTGCGATGGATGGAAGAAGTTTCATCGAGCCATTGAATTAACTACAACGGTAAATAATCCTCATCGTTATCTAGCCATTCCGCTAAGCACTCTTCCGAGGTAAGTCCCGTGTCCCACACGTTGTAGACCATATACCTCAAAGAGAATAATGTCCCCATTTGGGCGTTCTCGTACAATCTGTCCATGAAAACTGACATCTGATTTCTTTCATATCTTGACTTACACTCACAGCCTATGGCATAAATTGGCCACACCATTTGTGTAACGATGGGAGAGGATGGGTCCATTGATGAATAAACAGAGATAAATTCGTTCACCAGCTTTCGAATGATAATGTCGTACGATTCAGGTTGGACAACCTTTGTTAATGTGACATACACTGCAAGTGCCCAACATTGGGCTCCTTTCAAATTTGACACATATTTCAACTCTTGATGGATTGCGACATATTTGCGATAATCCAAAAGTTCGGATTCTATAGTGGTAAAGTCTCGTAGAACCTCGTGCCTTGGCCTAGAATTGTCAAAATATCGTTCATGCCGCAAGAAGCATACTTTTGACATCGACCTGAATATTTCTCCAGGACAACCCATCATTTCTGACGTAGATACACCATCCGATAACGAGCCGTACCAGGTAGGGGAACAAAATGGTAACCTGCAATCAGGTGACACAATTGCACTGACAGTATCATACCACGACAACACAACCACTAACGAACGGTTATTATCATTATCCACCAACAATTCATCAACAAATGCTGGATTCTCACAAATCGATGCAAAAATCCGGAAGAGCAATCTCACCATACGACTCTTTCCATTTTCAAGCACGGCAAAGAGTATGTGGACATTGATCAAGAGTAATATGGCAAACGAGGTTACCCGTTTGGCCCTCGAGTCGATGTCTTTAATGTGTTCCTGGCTCTGGCTTTTTGAATTGGATTTAATGAAATCAAGCAAATACTCCAATGTCATATTGATATGGGCCACTCCTTTATTGTAGAAATCCGGTCCTCCTTTTTTGCTCTCGTATATATGGATACAAGCTAGCGAAATAAAACAGCTCCTTGCAATATCAAACTCACAGTATTTTAGGGCCAATTCAGGCCAAGGCGAATTAGGATGTGCATCCAACAACGGCAAGAGCTTCTTGAAAAAATGCTTGAGCATCGTGTTTTCTTCTTCGTATGTCAAAGAAAATATTGACTGCTCTTGTGGAGTATTCCCATACTTATGTTTCTTATCATTGCTTCCAAAACTGTCATGGACCTGCTTGAGAATCTGTTGTGGAGAAATTCGCTCTGGAGTATCGGGTTGTCGAGTTTGTTTATTGCTAGATTCAATAGTGTCGTTGAGCTCTGGGCCAAATTCAGGCCCAAGCAAGCTTTCCAAACCTTCAAGTAACTCCAAGCTCAACTCCAACTTTTCGCCTGGGTATTTCAAGCTGATGGTATCTGAAGTTCTATCCTTGGTAGCGCAGCGATCAACTGTCGCTCGGCATGAAGACAGCGATTCATTCAACAAGACATTCGAACCTCCATCTTCAGCTTTCCTCTGGTTAAGAAAATCTAATCGAGCTTCGGGACCAGGTTGCTTTTTGCTAGACTTATACTTCGGCTTTCCAACAAAGCTCCTGACTAAATTTCCTGATTCATCTTTTCGGGCATTGTTCCGTACGTCATCGACATCAAAAGATAATCGTATCCCGTATCCAGCACAGGGTATCTTCGTTCTCACACAATTATTGCAGTAAGGACGTCCTTCATCACATTTTCTGTGCCTGAACTGTGTTAGTCATGATAATCAATGAACAGTAGAATGCTACCTACCTTTTCTTACAAGTCCAGCACCCAGTTCTCACTCTAGTTATCTTAGCCTTGGATGTACCCATGTAAAAGATGAGAATGGCAAGTGAGATCAAGATAAGGCTAGATAAGAACTGGCTGTGTTCCTGTGCTAACCGGATGTCGCACAATTATAACGACATGGTAACGGACTAAGATAAGGAAGAGAGCTCACTTGCCAGATGTCGCACAAATATTGTGCAGGCATAGCAAGATAAATTCTTTTAACGATGTCGAAGTCATGCTAGAGGCACATACTGTCAAGATGATATACTGATATCCGCTAAAACTTGGAAGCTCTTTCTTTAATGAATAGCCATCTTTTCTTGTTCTTGAATTGGATCAACCTTGACGATTTTTACCTGAGCAAGAACTTGTCTTTTTATTGTGTGCATTGCAACAAAACCTAGATTATATTTAAGAATTTTGCAAAAATTTGATTAAATCAAAAACTAATAAATCAAAAAGAACATGACATGATCTTTCCTTGGAGCCAAAGGTACCAATAAAGAACTCGATGAATAGAATGTCGAAAACAATGATGCTTTTCTTGGAGTTCAGTTGATCAAATTGCTTGATCCTTTCTTCAAACGATGTACACAAGGACATTTCAAAGGAAAGGAACAGTTTGTATATAATATTCGTACAAAATTTTGAATCTTCTTATGAAGCCTACATTTTGTTAGTATAGAAGTGTATTTCCTTTGTTCTTTGAAAGTGGCGGGAGAATTACACATACGTCTTGACAAACTAAACTCAACAATACAGTACTTCCAAGGTGATAGTCTGACCTGCGCTAACAGGATGTCGCATTGACTTTTCTCGTTCAAATAAAATTAGGTCTGAAATTTCATCAAGTGATAGTCCGCTCTCATTTGTAATAAATTCTGATTTTGAGATTCCAAATTCTTAATGGTAACTTGTTAATGTTGCCTCGACATCCAGTGTAGTTCTTTTCTAACCTGAGTGAAATTCTTATGGTTCTAACTTAAAAGACATAGTTGGGCCAAATGCATTTCCCTCTGGGCCAATAATAATGTCTTGTTAACCAGAAGCGATTTCTCACCGGCTTATTATTAATTCTCTCCAATCATTCTTTTAATTTGAATTACAGGGAAGTGAAATTCTTTTTCGATTGGAGTTAAGCTCGCTGTTGAATACAAGTAATGTCCTCCCTCATTGGAAAACCATCAAGTAGAAGTGCCAATGTCTTTCGAGCTTCGACATGAAGATGGGCTAAGTAATGTGGTAGATGAAACAGAGGCTCCTGCATGATAGATCCCTCTAAAGGAACTGTTACTGGCCATTACAAGCAATTTCTGTTAAATGTCATGGACGTCTTAGACAACAACTCTCTAATGAGTAATAGCTATTTAATTATGGATAATGCAAATAGTCAAAAAAATCCTAGTATTAGTAGGATTATTTCATATAGAGAGTACCGTATCCTCTTTTTGGCCCCATTTTTCCAAGAACTCAACCAAATTGAACAATTTTGGCATCAACTAAAAAGTAAAGCAAAAGAGAAAATCATCTTGCCAAAGAAACAATTCAAACAAGAGTTGCAGAGGCTGCAAATATGGCAGTAGAATTGGTTCAGAACGTTATTTAGTATTCAGAGAGCTGTTTCCCGATTTGCTTAGAAAAACCCACTTTTTTGACCAGTCTCTTTTTCGATATACAGTGTCAATTCCGACATACAGTTACGCGTTTCTTTTTATTCAATATAACAATATATTCAGGCATGAATGAAATTAACTTTCTGTTTCCGTATTCATTGATCACGCTATGACATTTAATAGTGTCATTTTGAAGTTTTCTGTTGTGAAATTGAAATTCATTTCGCATTTCTAGTTTAATAACCTATATAAACAACATAATATTTGAACCTTACCCCATCCATTGCACCTGAAGTAAATTTGATAGAGACTTCCCAACGGATGGAACCATACAAACATTAAAAATGAATACGACATCCTGTTAGCACAGGTAAGGCTATCATCTTGGAAATACTGTATCTTGGAATAATTGCTCTAATTAGATATACCACAGTTACAGTGGGATTTGGTCTATCCTAACTGTGTAACGCCATATTGCATGACGAATAAGCAGTATTCTTTGTCAGGTCGATTGGGGACACACACCTTTCTGGTACAGAATCTCCAGGGACACAAACACAGAGTGAACTAGCATAAAATGAATAAGGGTTGGGGCTATTAGGGCGATTCAGGGTGAAGCTGCTGGCTCAAGTTTGCCAAACATTATGGCTTAGGATTTTTAGGCTGATATAGTGCAATTGCTTTAGGGTCGTGAAGGATTAGTTGCTATAATTAATGGTACTGTTCTGAATAAAGGTTAATGGAGCCAATATGTGATTCATTGAATATCTTTCAGACTACTGAGCCCAATTCGAGTTGACACATCAAAGTCCTCCCTGTACTTGCTTCTTGTGTGGATTGTAATGCTACAGTTCCAGAACCGGAAATCCCACTAGGGATATCGGTCAAAGTATCTCGAGGATGCGAAGAAATCCTCTTTTGTCTGATCTCTCTTCCGCTGTTGTTGATTGAGCATGGATTGAACACCCTAAAGACCGTTCAACCTTATGTTCTTGATCCTTCTCTATCCCTCCAATAAAAGGAGTTGTACGATGTTATTGAGGACATGATAGTACTCAAGGATTTCATATCAACCAAACCGGACAATTCATGACAACGGACTATGTGAAGGAGTTTACTCGCTGCTAATCATCGAAACTGGGCTGGTGAGGATGATTTATTGGTTGGAATATCACTTCTTTCCTATTACAAGTCTGAACATGGCCAAAACACGATATCATTCTCTTCAAGAATTTAACAAGCATCAGGAAATTTTAAGGTGTTTCGTATCAATAAGTTACGTAAAAGACATCAAGTTGCCATAAAATTGCGGAAATAGAATAAAGTAGAAAAGCTTTACAACTTTATCTGCCCCATTTCTACAAGCCTTCAGTGGCTAGCAAGCTTGAAAATTTAATATTTGTGTAGGGTATCTTTTCATTACTCACTAGGATATTCGAACTTAAAACCATCTGATGATTATATCGTTGGTAAACTATTGTCGATTCCTCTTGTACAACCAGATAGAAATAAAACGAAATATGGACCTTTCCTTGTAGCAATACAGTATTCATGAATGTCATTCAAGATTGACAACAGGTTGAATATGAATCGCTAATAAATATATCGAAATATTCTGGTAGTCCAGGAAATCAGCTAGTTTGACCGATGTCGTCTGATATGAGTTTGCAATAGGCAAATAGTACCAAAGTGAGCGAAAGAGTAACGATAACACTAACTGTATATCTAAAATACCGTAGAACTTGGTACAAATGGCAAAGTTGTATCAAAGGGACTCTACGAGTGAACTAGTTCTATCTATCAATAATCGCTAATTAGACTCCGAAGGGCACCTGGTATTTCAAGAGCATTGGTTCTCTTTTTAGTTCGAACTAACACAGAAGTAATAAATTTTCAAAGATACTAAGAAAGGGCAATATTCCAAAAATGAATAGATACTATACTTTACGACAAACACGCAGCTGTTATACCTTTACAACTATGACTATGGAATCCTAAGTGTTCGACTGTAACATCAATTAGGAAACAATACAACACGGTCCCCATTGTGTCCTTTTTTTAACCATACGTTGATCTAGCTCAAATCAGAGTTGAAAATCATGTTAAGAATCGCGCACATGTGAGGTCTTGCCGAATAATTACGGTTTTATAATTGTGTTTGACCATATCATACTATTATCTATGTTAGTATTAATCTAGGATTAACTATCCAAGTCATTCATATGAATCCTCAAAGCTTTCCAGCAGTATGATCGAGTATTGGAATTCTTAAGATGAAAAAAATATAAGGGAACAATGCCGAAGATTAAAGAACAACCACAGAATTAGTAATTGGATTTGACGAATATTTTAAATATTTGTTTGAATTATGATAAGCTGAATATCAAGGGATTGAAATGGATTCAATTTCTTGAATGTAAATGATTATGAAGTAATTCTTCTAATAGCACTAAGAGACCTACAAATCAGCAATGGTTTAGTCTCTATTCGAGTAATATTTCACCTTGAAAATCTTCTTTGTACCTCTCAACTAATAAATACCAGCAAAAGTTCTTATTAGATATACGTATTGATTACAGTGAATCTTATATGCTATATGAAACTTTGTTGTACTCCATTAAGTTGAAAAAGTAACGAAAATGCATTCGAAAGTTTGGCAGTAGTGTAATCATAATTGGAATATTTGACGTAAGCTCCCAACAACTGAATTTCTTAGTAGGATATTGAGGTATTTAGGGAGTTGTGTGCATGTGTTCTCGAGAACAATCTGATCAGCGTAACTTATCCCTCTTTTACGCAATAATCCTCTACACAATTTCAAATGTTTACTAGTACAAAATCTTTCACAGCTTTTTCGATAGGGATGATACTTATGGCTTTAGTTTGGAACTATCTAGTCCTTTTGAGATGTTATAACTTTCATAACTCTTCAGATTTCGATGTTGAGTAGTTTTAATGCACTGAGAGTAAGCAAGAAGTAAATATCACGTAGCTGAAAGTGACAGCAATATGTACATGTATTAGGTATTTTATGGTTCAAAAGTATTCACCGATGCTATCTCTTGTGGATGACACTTTTTGTAGATTGTATAGTGTGAGTTTTTGTGTTCCCTCTCTAAACACATGTTGACTGCCAGAATCTGACTTTTCTTCAAACGGGCTGTAAACTTGAATTTTTACGTCCAAATTACTACTGCCCAAGAGAGATTGCGAAAGTTTAATATTGGATACTACTTAGTAAGTAGGGCAATGAGTTTGTTGAAGTGAATTCTACTGACTTATGCTCTTGTACTATCTAGTTTGCTGAAGACTTGGTTACATCAATTCTAAAATAGTTGTCGTATTTCCTTGGATAGTTTCTTCAAAAATTTCTTGTGGACTGGCTTGGACCACGACGACATTTCTTTGTTCACTACAAATGCTATCAATTGTTTTAATATTGTTTAATTTGACTTGTTTTCCATACAAGAGTTTGTGAACGGTAGTCAATTTATTTTAGAGACTAAGCAAGTGCCTTGTTCAAAAACCAAGTTCCAGAATATTCGACTTTCTTAAAAGTCGTTACGATTCTATTCTTATATTTGATTTCATATGAACCGACGGTTGGTACATTGTTATACTGTAGTACATTTTTGCGGATGCCATAGAACACCTTCTTCTGCTATTTCATTGGCTTCAAAGCCTCTTACCTTGGAAGGGAATAGATTAGAGGAAATCACTAGAGCTTTAAATAACGAGTTTGTAATATAGTATTAACCATGTGCTGGTGTCAATTTCAAGAATATGATGAGGGGAGATAATTTTTGTTTGAAGCAAGACATGTATGAAAAGTGTTTTGCCGTATTTCTAAAACTTCTTGGGTGAGGGCTCGAATTTTCTTAGGAAGCACTGGATTGCATGGATCTTATTATCAAGCGTGAGATGAGGAACTTAAATCTTTCCTTTTTAGTCGAAGTGTATTTTAATGGGGTTTGAAATTAGTAATGTATTTCTTTAGTTTGTACATTTTATTGTATGAAGAATTATTTTCTCTGAATAAACAATTGCACTTTTTCACTGCTTGTAGGGGGTTTACAGTGTTTTTAGAGAACATTCGAACCCTCGGCTCGGAATTTTTCGTAATACGGGCAACTCGATTTTCGTAATAGGGGCCGGAACTTTTCATACTTAGGGCAGATTATTCATACCTCCAAAAAAAATTGCCNCCCTCTCCCCTGCCTACAAATTAATCGTGTAGCACATCTAGAGATTTGTGCTTTAATGTAATCGAAAAAAACCAGACAAGCACCTCTCATAATTTCTCTTGCCTGCTCATCTAGAAGAATCGCTTTTCTCTACACAATTCAATATGCT
>NW_017963645.1:163593-163707 GCF_001661415.1 Suhomyces tanzawaensis NRRL Y-17324
CATGATTGATATATTCTAGTATATTTGTCAATCACATAGAGCATTATTTTTTGTCAGAATTCCGGTCGCTTCAGAAATTTTTACTTAGGAAGGAAAATAAAGAAATCCTTGTAT